>NC_047037.1:190930-196469 GCF_011762595.2 Tursiops truncatus | reverse complement strand
ATTCATCGAAAAAACGCATACGCCCTTTTTGGCCAAGTGCATCATTGTGGACGTTCTGCCTCTTTTCCTATGCTTTCAATGCAATTCCAGTCTACCTCCTGAAATCGGTTTCCTGCAATTCTGCCCCGCTTTCAAGTCCTCTTGGCAGCCTTACTTCAGTCTATTTTTGGACGATAGCTGTCATTTATAACTCTGCAGGTTTGTGAATTACAGTGCCCCTGAGCTCCTTTCTTCAACTCGCTTTCTTGTGACCTGGCCGCAACACCGCAGGATGGCTTCAGGCCCTAATCTGGTTCCGGCACGGCACGCTGAGCCTTTGGTTAATTCCTCTTCCTGGTGGGAAATGAGAGTTAAATTTGCCCGTCCAGACACCTCCAGCTAGTCTCTCATTGGTTCTCGCTATTCCTGTTCATCTTCCGCAGAAATTGCAAACTGGGCCAAACAGGAGGTTAAAGGCGACTGACTCTCCAAGTGGGGAGAGTGTTAGTAAAGCGTCTGGAATGTTGCACCCGAGTACCAGGGGAGGAAAACTGAGACATATTTGAACACGTCTCCCGATTCACATGGTTGATCATACTCTGGGTTCCACATGCATGTTTTAGCTGAAGGAAGAATACCTTAAACCTGGAGTAGTTGAAACCCGTGGAATGGGTACCATGCAATATGACTTCAAAGGGTCTTCATTTGCTCACCGAACCTCTCCAATCCTATCACTGCTGCGTTTATGCCCCTGTACACATGCTTGATTCTCTTTCGGAGACATAGCAATCCATAGGTTTTAAGATACTTACTAGTCAGGTACATTCTTAGGCGTTTAATATGCGGTGTTGAGTCCATTTCGTTGAGCAAGGAGTAGCTCTTGTCTATTCCATATTTGGCTTAAGGAACTTTATCTGTGCTCATTTCAATCTCTGGTTTTATGCAGCACCCCAACTCACCTTTACCCTTAAGCAAGCATAAGTTGGTTTTCTAAATTTGAGACCCTGTTCTGTTCTGTAATTCAGTTCCTGTGTAGCCAAGTTTACATTCCGTGTATTACTGATATCTTATGATGTTTCTTTTTCTGTGTGACTTATTTCAGTTAGAATCATCATACCTGAATCCACTCATTGTGCTGCTAAGGGCCTGATGACACTAGATTTCATTGCTGAGTGATATTGCTTTGTAAGTAAATACCACAACTTCTTTATCCATTTTTCACTTTCTGCGATGTTGAACTTGTACTGTAAACGAGGTTCTTGTAAACAGAGCCGTTCCAAACTTTGGGGTGGCTGTGTCTTTTTGATTTTAATTTCCCTAAGCTATAGGACCATAAGTGGAAGTGCCCTAGGCTCTGTTGCTTTGTTTTTTAGATGTTTCAGGAAACACCATACACTTCTCCCGAGTGGTCTGTTGGCAATTTACATCCCGCCCATCAGCATAACAAGGCTCCCAGTTCTCCATGGCCTGTCCTGCCTTTCTGGATTTTACACTTTTTTCAGATGGCCCTTTTGACCGGGGGGAAGTGAGACTTCATTGTAGTGCAGATTTCCTTTGCAAGCTTGCTTGGTTGGCCAAAAAGGGCGTATGCGTTTTTTCCTGAATATATTCAGGAAAAAACGCATACGCCCTTTTTGGCCAAGTGCATCATTGTGGACGTTCTGCCTCTTTTCCTATGCTTTCAATGCAATTCCAGTCTACCTCCTGAAATCGGTTTCCTGCAATTCTGCCCCGCTTTCAAGTCCTCTTGGCAGCCTTACTTCAGTCTATTTTTGGACGATAGCTGTCATTTATAACTCTGCAGGTTTGTGAATTACAGTGCCCCTGAGCTCCTTTCTTCAACTCGCTTTCTTGTGACCTGGCCGCAACACCGCAGGATGGCTTCAGGCCCTAATCTGGTTCCGGCACGGCACGCTGAGCCTTTGGTTAATTCCTCTTCCTGGTGGGAAATGAGAGTTAAATTTGCCCGTCCAGACACCTCCAGCTAGTCCTCTCATTGGTTCTCGCTATTCCTGTTCATCTTCCGCAGAAATTGCAAACTGGGCCAAACAGGAGGTTAAAGGGACTGACTCTCCAAGTGGGGAGAGTGTTAGTAAAGCGTCTGGAATGTTGCACCCGAGTACCAGGGTAGGAAAACTGAGACATATTTGAACACGTCTCCCGATCACATGGTTGATCATACTCTAGGTTCCACATGCATGTTTTAGCTGAAGGAAGAATACCTTAAACCTGGGTAGTTGAAACCCGTGGAATGGGTACCATGCAATATGACTTCAAAGGGTCTTCATTTGCTCACCGAACCTCTCCAATCCTATCACTGCTGCGTTTATGCCCCTGTACACATGCTTGATTCTCTTTCGGAGACATAGCAATCCATAGGTTTTAAGATACTTACTAGTCAGGTACATTCTTAGGCGTTTAATATGCGGTGTTGAGTCCATTTCGTTGAGCAAGGAGTAGCTCTTGTCTATTCCATATTTGGCTTAAGGAACTTTATCTGTGCTCATTTCAATCTCTGGTTTTATGCAGCACCCCAACTCACCTTTACCCTTAAGCAAGCATAAGTTGGTTTTCTAAATTTGAGACCCTGTTCTGTTCTGTAATTCAGTTCCTGTGTAGCCAAGTTTACATTCCGTGTATTACTGATATCTTATGATGTTTCTTTTTCTGTGTGACTTATTTCAGTTAGAATCATCATACCTGAATCCACTCATTGTGCTGCTAAGGGCCTGATGACACTAGATTTCATTGCTGAGTGATATTGCTTTGTAAGTAAATACCACAACTTCTTTATCCATTTTTCACTTTCTGCGATGTTGAACTTGTACTGTAAACGAGGTTCTTGTAAACAGAGCCGTTCCAAACTTTGGGGTGGCTGTGTCTTTTTGATTTTAATTTCCCTAAGCTATAGGACCATAAGTGGAAGTGCCCTAGGCTCTGTTGCTTTGTTTTTTAGATGTTTCAGGAAACACCATACACTTCTCCCGAGTGGTTGTTGGCAATTTACATCCCGCCCATCAGCATAACAAGGCTCCCAGTTCTCCATGGCCTGTCCTGCCTTTCTGGATTTTACACTTTTTTCAGATGGCCCTTTTGACCGGGGGGAAGTGAGACTTCATTGTAGTGCAGATTTCCTTTGCAAGCTTGCTTGGTTGGCCAAAAAGGGCGTATGCGTTTTTTCCTGAATATATTCAGGAAAAAACGCATACGCCCTTTTTGGCCAAGTGCATCATTGTGGACGTTCTGCCTCTTTTCCTATGCTTTCAATGCAATTCCAGTCTACCTCCTGAAATCGGTTTCCTGCAATTCTGCCCCGCTTTCAAGTCCTCTTGGCAGCCTTACTTCAGTCTATTTTTGGACGATAGCTGTCATTTATAACTCTGCAGGTTTGTGAATTACAGTGCCCCTGAGCTCCTTTCTTCAACTCGCTTTCTTGTGACCTGGCCGCAACACCGCAGGATGGCTTCAGGCCCTAATCTGGTTCCGGCACGGCACGCTGAGCCTTTGGTTAATTTCCTCTTCCTGGTGGGAAATGAGAGTTAAATTTGCCCGTCCAGACACCTCCAGCTAGCCTCTCATTGGTTCTCGCTATTCCTGTTCATCTTCCGCAGAAATTGCAAACTGGGCCAAACAGGAGGTTAAAGGCGCTGACTCTCCAAGTGGGGAGAGTGTTAGTAAAGCGTCTGGAATGTTGCACCCGAGTACCAGGGTAGGAAAACTGAGACATATTTGAACACGTCTCCCGATCACATGGTTGATCATACTCTGGGTTCCACATGCATGTTTTAGCTGAAGGAAGAATACCTTAAACCTGGGTAGTTGAAACCCGTGGAATGGGTACCATGCAATATGACTTCAAAGGGTCTTCATTTGCTCACCGAACCTCTCCAATCCTATCACTGCTGCGTTTATGCCCCTGTACACATGCTTGATTCTCTTTCGGAGACATAGCAATCCATAGGTTTTAAGATACTTACTAGTCAGGTACATTCTTAGGCGTTTAATATGCGGTGTTGAGTCCATTTCGTTGAGCAAGGAGTAGCTCTTGTCTATTCCATATTTGGCTTAAGGAACTTTATCTGTGCTCATTTCAATCTCTGGTTTTATGCAGCACCCCAACTCACCTTTCCCCTTAAGCAAGCATAAGTTGGTTTTCTAAATTTGAGACCCTGTTCTGTTCTGTAATTCAGTTCCTGTGTAGCCAAGTTTACATTCCGTGTATTACTGATATCTTATGATGTTTCTTTTTCTGTGTGACTTATTTCAGTTAGAATCATCATACCTGAATCCACTCATTGTGCTGCTAAGGGCCTGATGACATAGATTTCATTGCTGAGTGATATTGCTTTGTAAGTAAATACCACAACTTCTTTATCCATTTTTCACTTTCTGCGATGTTGAACTTGTACTGTAAACGAGGTTCTTGTAAACAGAGGGTTCCCAAACTTTGGGGTGGCTGTGTCTTTTTGATTTTAATTTCCCTAAGCTATAGGACCATAAGTGGAAGTGCCCTAGGCTCTGTTGCTTTGTTTTTTAGATGTTTCAGGAAACACCATACACTTCTCCCGAGTGTCTGTTGGCAATTTACATCCCGCCCATCAGCATAACAAGGCTCCCAGTTCTCCATGGCCTGTCCTGCCTTTCTGGATTTTACACTTTTTTCAGATGGCCCTTTTGACCGGGGGGAAGTGAGACTTCATTGTAGTGCAGATTTCCTTTGCAAGCTTGCTTGGTTGGCCAAAAAGGGCGTATGCGTTTTTTCCTGAATATATTCAGGAAAAAACGCATACGCCCTTTTTGGCCAAGTGCATCATTGTGGACGTTCTGCCTCTTTTCCTATGCTTTCAATGCAATTCCAGTCTACCTCCTGAAATCGGTTTCCTGCAATTCTGCCCCGCTTTCAAGTCCTCTTGGCAGCCTTACTTCAGTCTATTTTTGGACGATAGCTGTCATTTATAACTCTGCAGGTTTGTGAATTACAGTGCCCCTGAGCTCCTTTCTTCAACTCGCTTTCTTGTGAGCTGGCCGCAACACCGCAGGATGGCTTCAGGCCCTAATCTGGTTCCGGCACGGCACGCTGAGCCTTTGGTTAATTCCTCTTCCTGGTGGGAAATGAGAGTTAAATTTGCCCGTCCAGACACCTCCAGCTAGCCTCTCATTGGTTCTCGCTATTCCTGTTCATCTTCCGCAGAAATTGCAAACTGGGCCAAACAGGAGGTTAAAGGGACTGACTCTCCAAGTGGGGAGAGTGTTAGTAAAGCGTCTGGAATGTTGCACCCGAGTACCAGGGTACGAAAACTGAGACATATTTGAACACGTCTCCCGATCACATGGTTGATCATACTCTAGGTTCCACATGCATGTTTTAGCTGAAGGAAGAATACCTTAAACCTGGGTAGTTGAAACCCGTGGAATGGGTACCATGCAATATGACTTCAAAGGGTCTTCATTTGCTCACCGAACCTCTCCAATCCTATCACTGCTGCGTTTATGCCCCTGTACACATGCTTGATTCTCTTTCGGAGACATAGCAATCCATAGGTTTTAAGATACTTACTAG
>NC_047037.1:113430-183430 GCF_011762595.2 Tursiops truncatus | reverse complement strand
GCTAGTCTCTCATTGGTTCTCGCTATTCCTGTTCATCTTCCGCAGAAATTGCAAACTGGGCCAAACAGGAGGTTAAAGGGCTGACTCTCCAAGTGGGGAGAGTGTTAGTAAAGCGTCTGGAATGTTGCACCCGAGTACCAGGGGAGGAAAACTGAGACATATTTGAACACGTCTCCCGATCACATGGTTGATCATACTCTGGGTTCCACATGCATGTTTTAGCTGAAGGAAGAATACCTTAAACCTGGAGAGTTGAAACCCGTGGAATGGGTACCATGCAATATGACTTCAAAGGGTCTTCATTTGCTCACCGAACCTCTCCAATCCTATCACTGCTGCGTTTATGCCCCTGTACACATGCTTGATTCTCTTTCGGAGACATAGCAATCCATAGGTTTTAAGATACTTACTAGTCAGGTACATTCTTAGGCGTTTAATATGCGGTGTTGAGTCCATTTCGTTGAGCAAGGAGTAGCTCTTGTCTATTCCATATTTGGCTTAAGGAACTTTATCTGTGCTCATTTCAATCTCTGGTTTTATGCAGCACCCCAACTCACCTTTCCCTTAAGCAAGCATAAGTTGGTTTTCTAAATTTGAGACCCTGTTCTGTTCTGTAATTCAGTTCCTGTGTAGCCAAGTTTACATTCCGTGTATTACTGATATCTTATGATGTTTCTTTTTCTGTGTGACTTATTTCAGTTAGAATCATCATACCTGAATCCACTCATTGTGCTGCTAAGGGCCTGATGACATAGATTTCATTGCTGAGTGATATTGCTTTGTAAGTAAATACCACAACTTCTTTATCCATTTTTCACTTTCTGCGATGTTGAACTTGTACTGTAAACGAGGTTCTTGTAAACAGAGCCGTTCCAAACTTTGGGGTGGCTGTGTCTTTTTGATTTTAATTTCCCTAAGCTATAGGACCATAAGTGGAAGTGCCCTAGGCTCTGTTGCTTTGTTTTTTAGATGTTTCAGGAAACACCATACACTTCTCCCGAGTGTCTGTTGGCAATTTACATCCCGCCCATCAGCATAACAAGGCTCCCAGTTCTCCATGGCCTGTCCTGCCTTTCTGGATTTTACACTTTTTTCAGATGGCCCTTTTGACCGGGGGGAAGTGAGACTTCATTGTAGTGCAGATTTCCTTTGCAAGCTTGCTTGGTTGGCCAAAAAGGGCGTATGCGTTTTTTCCTGAATATATTCAGGAAAAAACGCATACGCCCTTTTTGGCCAAGTGCATCATTGTGGACGTTCTGCCTCTTTTCCTATGCTTTCAATGCAATTCCAGTCTACCTCCTGAAATCGGTTTCCTGCAATTCTGCCCCGCTTTCAAGTCCTCTTGGCAGCCTTACTTCAGTCTATTTTTGGACGATAGCTGTCATTTATAACTCTGCAGGTTTGTGAATTACAGTGCCCCTGAGCTCCTTTCTTCAACTCGCTTTCTTGTGAGCTGGCCGCAACACCGCAGGATGGCTTCAGGCCCTAATCTGGTTCCGGCACGGCACGCTGAGCCTTTGGTTAATTCCTCTTCCTGGTGGGAAATGAGAGTTAAATTTGCCCGTCCAGACACCTCCAGCTAGTCTCTCATTGGTTCTCGCTATTCCTGTTCATCTTCCGCAGAAATTGCAAACTGGGCCAAACAGGAGGTTAAAGGGCTGACTCTCCAAGTGGGGAGAGTGTTAGTAAAGCGTCTGGAATGTTGCACCCGAGTACCAGGGGAGGAAAACTGAGACATATTTGAACACGTCTCCCGATCACATGGTTGATCATACTCTGGGTTCCACATGCATATTTTAGCTGAAGGAAGAATACCTTAAACCTGGGAGTTGAAACCCGTGGAATGGGTACCATGCAATATGACTTCAAAGGGTCTTCATTTGCTCACCGAACCTCTCCAATCCTATCACTGCTGCGTTTATGCCCCTGTACACATGCTTGATTCTCTTTCGGAGACATAGCAATCCATAGGTTTTAAGATACTTACTAGTCAGGTACATTCTTAGGCGTTTAATATGCGGTGTTGAGTCCATTTCGTTGAGCAAGGAGTAGCTCTTGTCTATTCCATATTTGGCTTAAGGAACTTTATCTGTGCTCATTTCAATCTCTGGTTTTATGCAGCACCCCAACTCACCTTTACCCTTAAGCAAGCATAAGTTGGTTTTCTAAATTTGAGACCCTGTTCTGTTCTGTAATTCAGTTCCTGTGTAGCCAAGTTTACATTCCGTGTATTACTGATATCTTATGATGTTTCTTTTTCTGTGTGACTTATTTCAGTTAGAATCATCATACCTGAATCCACTCATTGTGCTGCTAAGGGCCTGATGACATAGATTTCATTGCTGAGTGATATTGCTTTGTAAGTAAATACCACAACTTCTTTATCCATTTTTCACTTTCTGCGATGTTGAACTTGTACTGTAAACGAGGTTCTTGTAAACAGAGCCGTTCCAAACTTTGGGGTGGCTGTGTCTTTTTGATTTTAATTTCCCTAAGCTATAGGACCATAAGTGGAAGTGCCCTAGGCTCTGTTGCTTTGTTTTTTAGATGTTTCAGGAAACACCATACACTTCTCCCGAGTGTCTGTTGGCAATTTACATCCCGCCCATCAGCATAACAAGGCTCCCAGTTCTCCATGGCCTGTCCTGCCTTTCTGGATTTTACACTTTTTTCAGATGGCCCTTTTGACCGGGGGGAAGTGAGACTTCATTGTAGTGCAGATTTCCTTTGCAAGCTTGCTTGGTTGGCCAAAAAGGGCGTATGCGTTTTTTCCTGAATATATTCAGGAAAAAACGCATACGCCCTTTTTGGCCAAGTGCATCATTGTGGACGTTCTGCCTCTTTTCCTATGCTTTCAATGCAATTCCAGTCTACCTCCTGAAATCGGTTTCCTGCAATTCTGCCCCGCTTTCAAGTCCTCTTGGCAGCCTTACTTCAGTCTATTTTTGGACGATAGCTGTCATTTATAACTCTGCAGGTTTGTGAATTACAGTGCCCCTGAGCTCCTTTCTTCAACTCGCTTTCTTGTGAGCTGGCCGCAACACCGCAGGATGGCTTCAGGCCCTAATCTGGTTCCGGCACGGCACGCTGAGCCTTTGGTTATTCCTCTTCCTGGTGGGAAATGAGAGTTAAATTTGCCCGTCCAGACACCTCCAGCTAGTCTCTCATTGGTTCTCGCTATTCCTGTTCATCTTCCGCAGAAATTGCAAACTGGGCCAAACAGGAGGTTAAAGGGCTGACTCTCCAAGTGGGGAGAGTGTTAGTAAAGCGTCTGGAATGTTGCACCCGAGTACCAGGGGAGGAAAACTGAGACATATTTGAACACGTCTCCCGATCACATGGTTGATCATACTCTGGGTTCCACATGCATGTTTTAGCTGAAGGAAGAATACCTTAAACCTGGGTAGTTGAAACCCGTGGAATGGGTACCATGCAATATGACTTCAAAGGGTCTTCATTTGCTCACCGAACCTCTCCAATCCTATCACTGCTGCGTTTATGCCCCTGTACACATGCTTGATTCTCTTTCGGAGACATAGCAATCCATAGGTTTTAAGATACTTACTAGTCAGGTACATTCTTAGGCGTTTAATATGCGGTGTTGAGTCCATTTCGTTGAGCAAGGAGTAGCTCTTGTCTATTCCATATTTGGCTTAAGGAACTTTATCTGTGCTCATTTCAATCTCTGGTTTTATGCAGCACCCCAACTCACCTTTCCCTTAAGCAAGCATAAGTTGGTTTTCTAAATTTGAGACCCTGTTCTGTTCTGTAATTCAGTTCCTGTGTAGCCAAGTTTACATTCCGTGTATTACTGATATCTTATGATGTTTCTTTTTCTGTGTGACTTATTTCAGTTAGAATCATCATACCTGAATCCACTCATTGTGCTGCTAAGGGCCTGATGACATAGATTTCATTGCTGAGTGATATTGCTTTGTAAGTAAATACCACAACTTCTTTATCCATTTTTCACTTTCTGCGATGTTGAACTTGTACTGTAAACGAGGTTCTTGTAAACAGAGCCGTTCCAAACTTTGGGGTGGCTGTGTCTTTTTGATTTTAATTTCCCTAAGCTATAGGACCATAAGTGGAAGTGCCCTAGGCTCTGTTGCTTTGTTTTTTAGATGTTTCAGGAAACACCATACACTTCTCCCGAGTGTCTGTTGGCAATTTACATCCCGCCCATCAGCATAACAAGGCTCCCAGTTCTCCATGGCCTGTCCTGCCTTTCTGGATTTTACACTTTTTTCAGATGGCCCTTTTGACCGGGGGGAAGTGAGACTTCATTGTAGTGCAGATTTCCTTTGCAAGCTTGCTTGGTTGGCCAAAAAGGGCGTATGCGTTTTTTCCTGAATATATTCAGGAAAAAACGCATACGCCCTTTTTGGCCAAGTGCATCATTGTGGACGTTCTGCCTCTTTTCCTATGCTTTCAATGCAATTCCAGTCTACCTCCTGAAATCGGTTTCCTGCAATTCTGCCCCGCTTTCAAGTCCTCTTGGCAGCCTTACTTCAGTCTATTTTTGGACGATAGCTGTCATTTATAACTCTGCAGGTTTGTGAATTACAGTGCCCCTGAGCTCCTTTCTTCAACTCGCTTTCTTGTGAGCTGGCCGCAACACCGCAGGATGGCTTCAGGCCCTAATCTGGTTCCGGCACGGCACGCTGAGCCTTTGGTTAATTCCTCTTCCTGGTGGGAAATGAGAGTTAAATTTGCCCGTCCAGACACCTCCAGCTAGTCTCTCATTGGTTCTCGCTATTCCTGTTCATCTTCCGCAGAAATTGCAAACTGGGCCAAACAGGAGGTTAAAGGGCTGACTCTCCAAGTGGGGAGAGTGTTAGTAAAGCGTCTGGAATGTTGCACCCGAGTACCAGGGGAGGAAAACTGAGACATATTTGAACACGTCTCCCGATCACATGGTTGATCATACTCTGGGTTCCACATGCATGTTTTAGCTGAAGGAAGAATACCTTAAACCTGGGTAGTTGAAACCCGTGGAATGGGTACCATGCAATATGACTTCAAAGGGTCTTCATTTGCTCACCGAACCTCTCCAATCCTATCACTGCTGCGTTTATGCCCCTGTACACATGCTTGATTCTCTTTCGGAGACATAGCAATCCATAGGTTTTAAGATACTTACTAGTCAGGTACATTCTTAGGCGTTTAATATGCGGTGTTGAGTCCATTTCGTTGAGCAAGGAGTAGCTCTTGTCTATTCCATATTTGGCTTAAGGAACTTTATCTGTGCTCATTTCAATCTCTGGTTTTATGCAGCACCCCAACTCACCTTTCCCCTTAAGCAAGCATAAGTTGGTTTTCTAAATTTGAGACCCTGTTCTGTTCTGTAATTCAGTTCCTGTGTAGCCAAGTTTACATTCCGTGTATTACTGATATCTTATGATGTTTCTTTTTCTGTGTGACTTATTTCAGTTAGAATCATCATACCTGAATCCACTCATTGTGCTGCTAAGGGCCTGATGACATAGATTTCATTGCTGAGTGATATTGCTTTGTAAGTAAATACCACAACTTCTTTATCCATTTTTCACTTTCTGCGATGTTGAACTTGTACTGTAAACGAGGTTCTTGTAAACAGAGGCGTCCCAAACTTTGGGGTGGCTGTGTCTTTTTGATTTTAATTTCCCTAAGCTATAGGACCATAAGTGGAAGTGCCCTAGGCTCTGTTGCTTTGTTTTTTAGATGTTTCAGGAAACACCATACACTTCTCCCGAGTGTCTGTTGGCAATTTACATCCCGCCCATCAGCATAACAAGGCTCCCAGTTCTCCATGGCCTGTCCTGCCTTTCTGGATTTTACACTTTTTTCAGATGGCCCTTTTGACCGGGGGGAAGTGAGACTTCATTGTAGTGCAGATTTCCTTTGCAAGCTTGCTTGGTTGGCCAAAAAGGGCGTATGCGTTTTTTCCTGAATATATTCAGGAAAAAACGCATACGCCCTTTTTGGCCAAGTGCATCATTGTGGACGTTCTGCCTCTTTTCCTATGCTTTCAATGCAATTCCAGTCTACCTCCTGAAATCGGTTTCCTGCAATTCTGCCCCGCTTTCAAGTCCTCTTGGCAGCCTTACTTCAGTCTATTTTTGGACGATAGCTGTCATTTATAACTCTGCAGGTTTGTGAATTACAGTGCCCCTGAGCTCCTTTCTTCAACTCGCTTTCTTGTGAGCTGGCCGCAACACCGCAGGATGGCTTCAGGCCCTAATCTGGTTCCGGCACGGCACGCTGAGCCTTTGGTTAATTCCTCTTCCTGGTGGGAAATGAGAGTTAAATTTGCCCGTCCAGACACCTCCAGCTAGTCTCTCATTGGTTCTCGCTATTCCTGTTCATCTTCCGCAGAAATTGCAAACTGGGCCAAACAGGAGGTTAAAGGGCTGACTCTCCAAGTGGGGAGAGTGTTAGTAAAGCGTCTGGAATGTTGCACCCGAGTACCAGGGGAGGAAAACTGAGACATATTTGAACACGTCTCCCGATCACATGGTTGATCATACTCTAGGTTCCACATGCATGTTTTAGCTGAAGGAAGAATACCTTAAACCTGGGAGTTGAAACCCGTGGAATGGGTACCATGTAATATGACTTCAAAGGGTCTTCATTTGCTCACCGAACCTCTCCAATCCTATCACTGCTGCGTTTATGCCCCTGTACACATGCTTGATTCTCTTTCGGAGACATAACAATCCATAGGTTTTAAGATACTTACTAGTCAGGTACATTCTTAGGCGTTTAATATGCGGTGTTGAGTCCATTTCGTTGAGCAAGGAGTAGCTCTTGTCTATTCCATATTTGGCTTAAGGAACTTTATCTGTGCTCATTTCAATCTCTGGTTTTATGCAGCACCCCAACTCACCTTTCCCTTAAGCAAGCATAAGTTGGTTTTCTAAATTTGAGACCCTGTTCTGTTCTGTAATTCAGTTCCTGTGTAGCCAAGTTTACATTCCGTGTATTACTGATATCTTATGATGTTTCTTTTTCTGTGTGACTTATTTCAGTTAGAATCATCATACCTGAATCCACTCATTGTGCTGCTAAGGGCCTGATGACATAGATTTCATTGCTGAGTGATATTGCTTTGTAAGTAAATACCACAACTTCTTTATCCATTTTTCACTTTCTGCGATGTTGAACTTGTACTGTAAACGAGGTTCTTGTAAACAGAGCCGTTCCAAACTTTGGGGTGGCTGTGTCTTTTTGATTTTAATTTCCCTAAGCTATAGGACCATAAGTGGAAGTGCCCTAGGCTCTGTTGCTTTGTTTTTTAGATGTTTCAGGAAACACCATACACTTCTCCCGAGTGTCTGTTGGCAATTTACATCCCGCCCATCAGCATAACAAGGCTCCCAGTTCTCCATGGCCTGTCCTGCCTTTCTGGATTTTACACTTTTTTCAGATGGCCCTTTTGACCGGGGGGAAGTGAGACTTCATTGTAGTGCAGATTTCCTTTGCAAGCTTGCTTGGTTGGCCAAAAAGGGCGTATGCGTTTTTTCCTGAATATATTCAGGAAAAAACGCATACGCCCTTTTTGGCCAAGTGCATCATTGTGGACGTTCTGCCTCTTTTCCTATGCTTTCAATGCAATTCCAGTCTACCTCCTGAAATCGGTTTCCTGCAATTCTGCCCCGCTTTCAAGTCCTCTTGGCAGCCTTACTTCAGTCTATTTTTGGACGATAGCTGTCATTTATAACTCTGCAGGTTTGTGAATTACAGTGCCCCTGAGCTCCTTTCTTCAACTCGCTTTCTTGTGAGCTGGCCGCAACACCGCAGGATGGCTTCAGGCCCTAATCTGGTTCCGGCACG
Organism: Tursiops truncatus; assembly: GCF_011762595.2. Taxonomy (NCBI): domain Eukaryota; kingdom Metazoa; phylum Chordata; class Mammalia; order Artiodactyla; family Delphinidae; genus Tursiops; species Tursiops truncatus. The sequence continues at coordinate 175,615 of NC_047037.1, read as the reverse complement.
GCACGCTGAGCCTTTGGTTAATTCCTCTTCCTGGTGGGAAATGAGAGTTAAATTTGCCCGTCCAGACACCTCCAGCTAGTCTCTCATTGGTTCTCGCTATTCCTGTTCATCTTCCGCAGAAATTGCAAACTGGGCCAAACAGGAGGTTAAGGGACTGACTCTCCAAGTGGGGAGAGTGTTAGTAAAGCGTCTGGAATGTTGCACCCGAGTACCAGGGGAGGAAAACTGAGACATATTTGAACACGTCTCCCGATCACATGGTTGATCATACTCTGGGTTCCACATGCATGTTTTAGCTGAAGGAAGAATACCTTAAACCTGGGTAGTTGAAACCCGTGGAATGGGTACCATGCAATATGACTTCAAAGGGTCTTCATTTGCTCACCGAACCTCTCCAATCCTATCACTGCTGCGTTTATGCCCCTGTACACATGCTTGATTCTCTTTCGGAGACATAGCAATCCATAGGTTTTAAGATACTTACTAGTCAGGTACATTCTTAGGCGTTTAATATGCGGTGTTGAGTCCATTTCGTTGAGCAAGGAGTAGCTCTTGTCTATTCCATATTTGGCTTAAGGAACTTTATCTGTGCTCATTTCAATCTCTGGTTTTATGCAGCACCCCAACTCACCTTTCCCCTTAAGCAAGCATAAGTTGGTTTTCTAAATTTGAGACCCTGTTCTGTTCTGTAATTCAGTTCCTGTGTAGCCAAGTTTACATTCCGTGTATTACTGATATCTTATGATGTTTCTTTTTCTGTGTGACTTATTTCAGTTAGAATCATCATACCTGAATCCACTCATTGTGCTGCTAAGGGCCTGATGACATAGATTTCATTGCTGAGTGATATTGCTTTGTAAGTAAATACCACAACTTCTTTATCCATTTTTCACTTTCTGCGATGTTGAACTTGTACTGTAAACGAGGTTCTTGTAAACAGAGCCGTTCCAAACTTTGGGGTGGCTGTGTCTTTTTGATTTTAATTTCCCTAAGCTATAGGACCATAAGTGGAAGTGCCCTAGGCTCTGTTGCTTTGTTTTTTAGATGTTTCAGGAAACACCATACACTTCTCCCGAGTGTCTGTTGGCAATTTACATCCCGCCCATCAGCATAACAAGGCTCCCAGTTCTCCATGGCCTGTCCTGCCTTTCTGGATTTTACACTTTTTTCAGATGGCCCTTTTGACCGGGGGGAAGTGAGACTTCATTGTAGTGCAGATTTCCTTTGCAAGCTTGCTTGGTTGGCCAAAAAGGGCGTATGCGTTTTTTCCTGAATATATTCAGGAAAAAACGCATACGCCCTTTTTGGCCAAGTGCATCATTGTGGACGTTCTGCCTCTTTTCCTATGCTTTCAATGCAATTCCAGTCTACCTCCTGAAATCGGTTTCCTGCAATTCTGCCCCGCTTTCAAGTCCTCTTGGCAGCCTTACTTCAGTCTATTTTTGGACGATAGCTGTCATTTATAACTCTGCAGGTTTGTGAATTACAGTGCCCCTGAGCTCCTTTCTTCAACTCGCTTTCTTGTGAGCTGGCCGCAACACCGCAGGATGGCTTCAGGCCCTAATCTGGTTCCGGCACGGCACGCTGAGCCTTTGGTTAATTCCTCTTCCTGGTGGGAAATGAGAGTTAAATTTGCCCGTCCAGACACCTCCAGCTAGTCTCTCATTGGTTCTCGCTATTCCTGTTCATCTTCCGCAGAAATTGCAAACTGGGCCAAACAGGAGGTTAAAGGGCTGACTCTCCAAGTGGGGAGAGTGTTAGTAAAGCGTCTGGAATGTTGCACCCGAGTACCAGGGGAGGAAAACTGAGACATATTTGAACACGTCTCCCGATCACATGGTTGATCATACTCTGGGTTCCACATGCATGTTTTAGCTGAAGGAAGAATACCTTAAACCTGGAGAGTTGAGACCCGTGGAATGGGTACCATGCAATATGACTTCAAAGGGTCTTCATTTGCTCACCGAACCTCTCCAATCCTATCACTGCTGCGTTTATGCCCCTGTACACATGCTTGATTCTCTTTCGGAGACATAGCAATCCATAGGTTTTAAGATACTTACTAGTCAGGTACATTCTTAGGCGTTTAATATGCGGTGTTGAGTCCATTTCGTTGAGCAAGGAGTAGCTCTTGTCTATTCCATATTTGGCTTAAGGAACTTTATCTGTGCTCATTTCAATCTCTGGTTTTATGCAGCACCCCAACTCACCTTTCCCCTTAAGCAAGCATAAGTTGGTTTTCTAAATTTGAGACCCTGTTCTGTTCTGTAATTCAGTTCCTGTGTAGCCAAGTTTACATTCCGTGTATTACTGATATCTTATGATGTTTCTTTTTCTGTGTGACTTATTTCAGTTAGAATCATCATACCTGAATCCACTCATTGTGCTGCTAAGGGCCTGATGACATAGATTTCATTGCTGAGTGATATTGCTTTGTAAGTAAATACCACAACTTCTTTATCCATTTTTCACTTTCTGCGATGTTGAACTTGTACTGTAAACGAGGTTCTTGTAAACAGAGCCGTCCCAAACTTTGGGGTGGCTGTGTCTTTTTGATTTTAATTTCCCTAAGCTATAGGACCATAAGTGGAAGTGCCCTAGGCTCTGTTGCTTTGTTTTTTAGATGTTTCAGGAAACACCATACACTTCTCCCGAGTGTCTGTTGGCAATTTACATCCCGCCCATCAGCATAACAAGGCTCCCAGTTCTCCATGGCCTGTCCTGCCTTTCTGGATTTTACACTTTTTTCAGATGGCCCTTTTGACCGGGGGGAAGTGAGACTTCATTGTAGTGCAGATTTCCTTTGCAAGCTTGCTTGGTTGGCCAAAAAGGGCGTATGCGTTTTTTCCTGAATATATTCAGGAAAAAACGCATACGCCCTTTTTGGCCAAGTGCATCATTGTGGACGTTCTGCCTCTTTTCCTATGCTTTCAATGCAATTCCAGTCTACCTCCTGAAATCGGTTTCCTGCAATTCTGCCCCGCTTTCAAGTCCTCTTGGCAGCCTTACTTCAGTCTATTTTTGGACGATAGCTGTCATTTATAACTCTGCAGGTTTGTGAATTACAGTGCCCCTGAGCTCCTTTCTTCAACTCGCTTTCTTGTGAGCTGGCCGCAACACCGCAGGATGGCTTCAGGCCCTAATCTGGTTCCGGCACGGCACGCTGAGCCTTTGGTTAATTCCTCTTCCTGGTGGGAAATGAGAGTTAAATTTGCCCGTCCAGACACCTCCAGCTAGTCTCTCATTGGTTCTCGCTATTCCTGTTCATCTTCCGCAGAAATTGCAAACTGGGCCAAACAGGAGGTTAAAGGGACTGACTCTCCAAGTCGGGAGAGTGTTAGTAAAGCGTCTGGAATGTTGCACCCGAGTACCAGGGGAGGAAAACTGAGACATATTTGAACACGTCTCCCGATCACATGGTTGATCATACTCTGGGTTCCACATGCATGTTTTAGCTGAAGGAAGAATACCTTAAACCTGGGAGTTGAAACCCGTGGAATGGGTACCATGCAATATGACTTCAAAGGGTCTTCATTTGCTCACCGAACCTCTCCAATCCTATCACTGCTGCGTTTATGCCCCTGTACACATGCTTGATTCTCTTTCGGAGACATAGCAATCCATAGGTTTTAAGATACTTACTAGTCAGGTACATTCTTAGGCGTTTAATATGCGGTGTTGAGTCCATTTCGTTGAGCAAGGAGTAGCTCTTGTCTATTCCATATTTGGCTTAAGGAACTTTATCTGTGCTCATTTCAATCTCTGGTTTTATGCAGCACCCCAACTCACCTTTACCCTTAAGCAAGCATAAGTTGGTTTTCTAAATTTGAGACCCTGTTCTGTTCTGTAATTCAGTTCCTGTGTAGCCAAGTTTACATTCCGTGTATTACTGATATCTTATGATGTTTCTTTTTCTGTGTGACTTATTTCAGTTAGAATCATCATACCTGAATCCACTCATTGTGCTGCTAAGGGCCTGATGACATAGATTTCATTGCTGAGTGATATTGCTTTGTAAGTAAATACCACAACTTCTTTATCCATTTTTCACTTTCTGCGATGTTGAACTTGTACTGTAAACGAGGTTCTTGTAAACAGAGGCGTCCCAAACTTTGGGGTGGCTGTGTCTTTTTGATTTTAATTTCCCTAAGCTATAGGACCATAAGTGGAAGTGCCCTAGGCTCTGTTGCTTTGTTTTTTAGATGTTTCAGGAAACACCATACACTTCTCCCGAGTGTCTGTTGGCAATTTACATCCCGCCCATCAGCATAACAAGGCTCCCAGTTCTCCATGGCCTGTCCTGCCTTTCTGGATTTTACACTTTTTTCAGATGGCCCTTTTGACCGGGGGGAAGTGAGACTTCATTGTAGTGCAGATTTCCTTTGCAAGCTTGCTTGGTTGGCCAAAAAGGGCGTATGCGTTTTTTCCTGAATATATTCAGGAAAAAACGCATACGCCCTTTTTGGCCAAGTGCATCATTGTGGACGTTCTGCCTCTTTTCCTATGCTTTCAATGCAATTCCAGTCTACCTCCTGAAATCGGTTTCCTGCAATTCTGCCCCGCTTTCAAGTCCTCTTGGCAGCCTTACTTCAGTCTATTTTTGGACGATAGCTGTCATTTATAACTCTGCAGGTTTGTGAATTACAGTGCCCCTGAGCTCCTTTCTTCAACTCGCTTTCTTGTGAGCTGGCCGCAACACCGCAGGATGGCTTCAGGCCCTAATCTGGTTCCGGCACGGCACGCTGAGCCTTTGGTTAATTCCTCTTCCTGGTGGGAAATGAGAGTTAAATTTGCCCGTCCAGACACCTCCAGCTAGTCTCTCATTGGTTCTCGCTATTCCTGTTCATCTTCCGCAGAAATTGCAAACTGGGCCAAACAGGAGGTTAAAGGCGCTGACTCTCCAAGTGGGGAGAGTGTTAGTAAAGCGTCTGGAATGTTGCACCCGAGTACCAGGGGAGGAAAACTGAGACATATTTGAACACGTCTCCCGATCACATGGTTGATCATACTCTGGGTTCCACATGCATGTTTTAGCTGAAGGAAGAATACCTAAAACCTGGGTAGTTGAAACCCGTGGAATGGGTACCATGCAATATGACTTCAAAGGGTCTTCATTTGCTCACCGAACCTCTCCAATCCTATCACTGCTGCGTTTATGCCCCTGTACACATGCTTGATTCTCTTTCGGAGACATAGCAATCCATAGGTTTTAAGATACTTACTAGTCAGGTACATTCTTAGGCGTTTAATATGCGGTGTTGAGTCCATTTCGTTGAGCAAGGAGTAGCTCTTGTCTATTCCATATTTGGCTTAAGGAACTTTATCTGTGCTCATTTCAATCTCTGGTTTTATGCAGCACCCCAACTCACCTTTCCCCTTAAGCAAGCATAAGTTGGTTTTCTAAATTTGAGACCCTGTTCTGTTCTGTAATTCAGTTCCTGTGTAGCCAAGTTTACATTCCGTGTATTACTGATATCTTATGATGTTTCTTTTTCTGTGTGACTTATTTCAGTTAGAATCATCATACCTGAATCCACTCATTGTGCTGCTAAGGGCCTGATGACATAGATTTCATTGCTGAGTGATATTGCTTTGTAAGTAAATACCACAACTTCTTTATCCATTTTTCACTTTCTGCGATGTTGAACTTGTACTGTAAACGAGGTTCTTGTAAACAGAGCCGTTCCAAACTTTGGGGTGGCTGTGTCTTTTTGATTTTAATTTCCCTAAGCTATAGGACCATAAGTGGAAGTGCCCTAGGCTCTGTTGCTTTGTTTTTTAGATGTTTCAGGAAACACCATACACTTCTCCCGAGTGTCTGTTGGCAATTTACATCCCGCCCATCAGCATAACAAGGCTCCCAGTTCTCCATGGCCTGTCCTGCCTTTCTGGATTTTACACTTTTTTCAGATGGCCCTTTTGACCGGGGGGAAGTGAGACTTCATTGTAGTGCAGATTTCCTTTGCAAGCTTGCTTGGTTGGCCAAAAAGGGCGTATGCGTTTTTTCCTGAATATATTCAGGAAAAAACGCATACGCCCTTTTTGGCCAAGTGCATCATTGTGGACGTTCTGCCTCTTTTCCTATGCTTTCAATGCAATTCCAGTCTACCTCCTGAAATCGGTTTCCTGCAATTCTGCCCCGCTTTCAAGTCCTCTTGGCAGCCTTACTTCAGTCTATTTTTGGACGATAGCTGTCATTTATAACTCTGCAGGTTTGTGAATTACAGTGCCCCTGAGCTCCTTTCTTCAACTCGCTTTCTTGTGAGCTGGCCGCAACACCGCAGGATGGCTTCAGGCCCTAATCTGGTTCCGGCACGGCACGCTGAGCCTTTGGTTAATTCCTCTTCCTGGTGGGAAATGAGAGTTAAATTTGCCCGTCCAGACACCTCCAGCTAGTCTCTCATTGGTTCTCGCTATTCCTGTTCATCTTCCGCAGAAATTGCAAACTGGGCCAAACAGGAGGTTAAAGGCGCTGACTCTCCAAGTGGGGAGAGTGTTAGTAAAGCGTCTGGAATGTTGCACCCGAGTACCAGGGGAGGAAAACTGAGACATATTTGAACACGTCTCCCGATCACATGGTTGATCATACTCTGGGTTCCACATGCATGTTTTAGCTGAAGGAAGAATACCTAAAACCTGGGAGTTGAAACCCGTGGAATGGGTACCATGCAATATGACTTCAAAGGGTCTTCATTTGCTCACCGAACCTCTCCAATCCTATCACTGCTGCGTTTATGCCCCTGTACACATGCTTGATTCTCTTTCGGAGACATAGCAATCCATAGGTTTTAAGATACTTACTAGTCAGGTACATTCTTAGGCGTTTAATATGCGGTGTTGAGTCCATTTCGTTGAGCAAGGAGTAGCTCTTGTCTATTCCATATTTGGCTTAAGGAACTTTATCTGTGCTCATTTCAATCTCTGGTTTTATGCAGCACCCCAACTCACCTTTCCCCTTAAGCAAGCATAAGTTGGTTTTCTAAATTTGAGACCCTGTTCTGTTCTGTAATTCAGTTCCTGTGTAGCCAAGTTTACATTCCGTGTATTACTGATATCTTATGATGTTTCTTTTTCTGTGTGACTTATTTCAGTTAGAATCATCATACCTGAATCCACTCATTGTGCTGCTAAGGGCCTGATGACATAGATTTCATTGCTGAGTGATATTGCTTTGTAAGTAAATACCACAACTTCTTTATCCATTTTTCACTTTCTGCGATGTTGAACTTGTACTGTAAACGAGGTTCTTGTAAACAGAGGCGTCCAAACTTTGGGGTGGCTGTGTCTTTTTGATTTTAATTTCCCTAAGCTATAGGACCATAAGTGGAAGTGCCCTAGGCTCTGTTGCTTTGTTTTTTAGATGTTTCAGGAAACACCATACACTTCTCCCGAGTGTCTGTTGGCAATTTACATCCCGCCCATCAGCATAACAAGGCTCCCAGTTCTCCATGGCCTGTCCTGCCTTTCTGGATTTTACACTTTTTTCAGATGGCCCTTTTGACCGGGGGGAAGTGAGACTTCATTGTAGTGCAGATTTCCTTTGCAAGCTTGCTTGGTTGGCCAAAAAGGGCGTATGCGTTTTTTCCTGAATATATTCAGGAAAAAACGCATACGCCCTTTTTGGCCAAGTGCATCATTGTGGACGTTCTGCCTCTTTTCCTATGCTTTCAATGCAATTCCAGTCTACCTCCTGAAATCGGTTTCCTGCAATTCTGCCCCGCTTTCAAGTCCTCTTGGCAGCCTTACTTCAGTCTATTTTTGGACGATAGCTGTCATTTATAACTCTGCAGGTTTGTGAATTACAGTGCCCCTGAGCTCCTTTCTTCAACTCGCTTTCTTGTGAGCTGGCCGCAACACCGCAGGATGGCTTCAGGCCCTAATCTGGTTCCGGCACGGCACGCTGAGCCTTTGGTTAATTCCTCTTCCTGGTGGGAAATGAGAGTTAAATTTGCCCGTCCAGACACCTCCAGCTAGTCTCTCATTGGTTCTCGCTATTCCTGTTCATCTTCCGCAGAAATTGCAAACTGGGCCAAACAGGAGGTTAAAGGGCTGACTCTCCAAGTCGGGAGAGTGTTAGTAAAGCGTCTGGAATGTTGCACCCGAGTACCAGGGGAGGAAAACTGAGACATATTTGAACACGTCTCCCGTTCACATGGTTGATCATACTCTGGGTTCCACATGCATGTTTTAGCTGAAGGAAGAATACCTTAAACCTGGGAGTTGAAACCCGTGGAATGGGTACCATGCAATATGACTTCAAAGGGTCTTCATTTGCTCACCGAACCTCTCCAATCCTATCACTGCTGCGTTTATGCCCCTGTACACATGCTTGATTCTCTTTCGGAGACATAGCAATCCATAGGTTTTAAGATACTTACTAGTCAGGTACATTCTTAGGCGTTTAATATGCGGTGTTGAGTCCATTTCGTTGAGCAAGGAGTAGCTCTTGTCTATTCCATATTTGGCTTAAGGAACTTTATCTGTGCTCATTTCAATCTCTGGTTTTATGCAGCACCCCAACTCACCTTTCCCCTTAAGCAAGCATAAGTTGGTTTTCTAAATTTGAGACCCTGTTCTGTTCTGTAATTCAGTTCCTGTGTAGCCAAGTTTACATTCCGTGTATTACTGATATCTTATGATGTTTCTTTTTCTGTGTGACTTATTTCAGTTAGAATCATCATACCTGAATCCACTCATTGTGCTGCTAAGGGCCTGATGACATAGATTTCATTGCTGAGTGATATTGCTTTGTAAGTAAATACCACAACTTCTTTATCCATTTTTCACTTTCTGCGATGTTGAACTTGTACTGTAAACGAGGTTCTTGTAAACAGAGGCGTCCAAACTTTGGGGTGGCTGTGTCTTTTTGATTTTAATTTCCCTAAGCTATAGGACCATAAGTGGAAGTGCCCTAGGCTCTGTTGCTTTGTTTTTTAGATGTTTCAGGAAACACCATACACTTCTCCCGAGTGTCTGTTGGCAATTTACATCCCGCCCATCAGCATAACAAGGCTCCCAGTTCTCCATGGCCTGTCCTGCCTTTCTGGATTTTACACTTTTTTCAGATGGCCCTTTTGACCGGGGGGAAGTGAGACTTCATTGTAGTGCAGATTTCCTTTGCAAGCTTGCTTGGTTGGCCAAAAAGGGCGTATGCGTTTTTTCCTGAATATATTCAGGAAAAAACGCATACGCCCTTTTTGGCCAAGTGCATCATTGTGGACGTTCTGCCTCTTTTCCTATGCTTTCAATGCAATTCCAGTCTACCTCCTGAAATCGGTTTCCTGCAATTCTGCCCCGCTTTCAAGTCCTCTTGGCAGCCTTACTTCAGTCTATTTTTGGACGATAGCTGTCATTTATAACTCTGCAGGTTTGTGAATTACAGTGCCCCTGAGCTCCTTTCTTCAACTCGCTTTCTTGTGAGCTGGCCGCAACACCGCAGGATGGCTTCAGGCCCTAATCTGGTTCCGGCACGGCACGCTGAGCCTTTGGTTAATTCCTCTTCCTGGTGGGAAATGAGAGTTAAATTTGCCCGTCCAGACACCTCCAGCTAGTCTCTCATTGGTTCTCGCTATTCCTGTTCATCTTCCGCAGAAATTGCAAACTGGGCCAAACAGGAGGTTAAAGGGCTGACTCTCCAAGTGGGGAGAGTGTTAGTAAAGCGTCTGGAATGTTGCACCCGAGTACCAGGGGAGGAAAACTGAGACATATTTGAACACGTCTCCCGATCACATGGTTGATCATACTCTGGGTTCCACATGCATGTTTTAGCTGAAGGAAGAATACCTTAAACCTGGGTAGTTGAAACCCGTGGAATGGGTACCATGCAATATGACTTCAAAGGGTCTTCATTTGCTCACCGAACCTCTCCAATCCTATCACTGCTGCGTTTATGCCCCTGTACACATGCTTGATTCTCTTTCGGAGACATAGCAATCCATAGGTTTTAAGATACTTACTAGTCAGGTACATTCTTAGGCGTTTAATATGCGGTGTTGAGTCCATTTCGTTGAGCAAGGAGTAGCTCTTGTCTATTCCATATTTGGCTTAAGGAACTTTATCTGTGCTCATTTCAATCTCTGGTTTTATGCAGCACCCCAACTCACCTTCCCCTTAAGCAAGCATAAGTTGGTTTTCTAAATTTGAGACCCTGTTCTGTTCTGTAATTCAGTTCCTGTGTAGCCAAGTTTACATTCCGTGTATTACTGATATCTTATGATGTTTCTTTTTCTGTGTGACTTATTTCAGTTAGAATCATCATACCTGAATCCACTCATTGTGCTGCTAAGGGCCTGATGACATAGATTTCATTGCTGAGTGATATTGCTTTGTAAGTAAATACCACAACTTCTTTATCCATTTTTCACTTTCTGCGATGTTGAACTTGTACTGTAAACGAGGTTCTTGTAAACAGAGGCGTTCCAAACTTTGGGGTGGCTGTGTCTTTTTGATTTTAATTTCCCTAAGCTATAGGACCATAAGTGGAAGTGCCCTAGGCTCTGTTGCTTTGTTTTTTAGATGTTTCAGGAAACACCATACACTTCTCCCGAGTGTCTGTTGGCAATTTACATCCCGCCCATCAGCATAACAAGGCTCCCAGTTCTCCATGGCCTGTCCTGCCTTTCTGGATTTTACACTTTTTTCAGATGGCCCTTTTGACCGGGGGGAAGTGAGACTTCATTGTAGTGCAGATTTCCTTTGCAAGCTTGCTTGGTTGGCCAAAAAGGGCGTATGCGTTTTTTCCTGAATATATTCAGGAAAAAACGCATACGCCCTTTTTGGCCAAGTGCATCATTGTGGACGTTCTGCCTCTTTTCCTATGCTTTCAATGCAATTCCAGTCTACCTCCTGAAATCGGTTTCCTGCAATTCTGCCCCGCTTTCAAGTCCTCTTGGCAGCCTTACTTCAGTCTATTTTTGGACGATAGCTGTCATTTATAACTCTGCAGGTTTGTGAATTACAGTGCCCCTGAGCTCCTTTCTTCAACTCGCTTTCTTGTGAGCTGGCCGCAACACCGCAGGATGGCTTCAGGCCCTAATCTGGTTCCGGCACGGCACGCTGAGCCTTTGGTTAATTCCTCTTCCTGGTGGGAAATGAGAGTTAAATTTGCCCGTCCAGACACCTCCAGCTAGTCTCTCATTGGTTCTCGCTATTCCTGTTCATCTTCCGCAGAAATTGCAAACTGGGCCAAACAGGAGGTTAAAGGCGCTGACTCTCCAAGTGGGGAGAGTGTTAGTAAAGCGTCTGGAATGTTGCACCCGAGTACCAGGGGAGGAAAACTGAGACATATTTGAACACGTCTCCCGATCACATGGTTGATCATACTCTGGGTTCCACATGCATGTTTTAGCTGAAGGAAGAATACCTTAAACCTGTGAGTTGAAACCCGTGGAATGGGTACCATGCAATATGACTTCAAAGGGTCTTCATTTGCTCACCGAACCTCTCCAATCCTATCACTGCTGCGTTTATGCCCCTGTACACATGCTTGATTCTCTTTCGGAGACATAGCAATCCATAGGTTTTAAGATACTTACTAGTCAGGTACATTCTTAGGCGTTTAATATGCGGTGTTGAGTCCATTTCGTTGAGCAAGGAGTAGCTCTTGTCTATTCCATATTTGGCTTAAGGAACTTTATCTGTGCTCATTTCAATCTCTGGTTTTATGCAGCACCCCAACTCACCTTTCCCCTTAAGCAAGCATAAGTTGGTTTTCTAAATTTGAGACCCTGTTCTGTTCTGTAATTCAGTTCCTGTGTAGCCAAGTTTACATTCCGTGTATTACTGATATCTTATGATGTTTCTTTTTCTGTGTGACTTATTTCAGTTAGAATCATCATACCTGAATCCACTCATTGTGCTGCTAAGGGCCTGATGACATAGATTTCATTGCTGAGTGATATTGCTTTGTAAGTAAATACCACAACTTCTTTATCCATTTTTCACTTTCTGCGATGTTGAACTTGTACTGTAAACGAGGTTCTTGTAAACAGAGGCGTCCCAAACTTTGGGGTGGCTGTGTCTTTTTGATTTTAATTTCCCTAAGCTATAGGACCATAAGTGGAAGTGCCCTAGGCTCTGTTGCTTTGTTTTTTAGATGTTTCAGGAAACACCATACACTTCTCCCGAGTGTCTGTTGGCAATTTACATCCCGCCCATCAGCATAACAAGGCTCCCAGTTCTCCATGGCCTGTCCTGCCTTTCTGGATTTTACACTTTTTTCAGATGGCCCTTTTGACCGGGGGGAAGTGAGACTTCATTGTAGTGCAGATTTCCTTTGCAAGCTTGCTTGGTTGGCCAAAAAGGGCGTATGCGTTTTTTCCTGAATATATTCAGGAAAAAACGCATACGCCCTTTTTGGCCAAGTGCATCATTGTGGACGTTCTGCCTCTTTTCCTATGCTTTCAATGCAATTCCAGTCTACCTCCTGAAATCGGTTTCCTGCAATTCTGCCCCGCTTTCAAGTCCTCTTGGCAGCCTTACTTCAGTCTATTTTTGGACGATAGCTGTCATTTATAACTCTGCAGGTTTGTGAATTACAGTGCCCCTGAGCTCCTTTCTTCAACTCGCTTTCTTGTGACCTGGCCGCAACACCGCAGGATGGCTTCAGGCCCTAATCTGGTTCCGGCACGGCACGCTGAGCCTTTGGTTAATTCCTCTTCCTGGTGGGAAATGAGAGTTAAATTTGCCCGTCCAGACACCTCCAGCTAGTCTCTCATTGGTTCTCGCTATTCCTGTTCATCTTCCGCAGAAATTGCAAACTGGGCCAAACAGGAGGTTAAAGGGCTGACTCTCCAAGTGGGGAGAGTGTTAGTAAAGCGTCTGGAATGTTGCACCCGAGTACCAGGGGAGGAAAACTGAGACATATTTGAACACGTCTCCCGATCACATGGTTGATCATACTCTGGGTTCCACATGCATGTTTTAGCTGAAGGAAGAATACCTTAAACCTGGAGAGTTGAAACCCGTGGAATGGGTACCATGCAATATGACTTCAAAGGGTCTTCATTTGCTCACCGAACCTCTCCAATCCTATCACTGCTGCGTTTATGCCCCTGTACACATGCTTGATTCTCTTTCGGAGACATAGCAATCCATAGGTTTTAAGATACTTACTAGTCAGGTACATTCTTAGGCGTTTAATATGCGGTGTTGAGTCCATTTCGTTGAGCAAGGAGTAGCTCTTGTCTATTCCATATTTGGCTTAAGGAACTTTATCTGTGCTCATTTCAATCTCTGGTTTTATGCAGCACCCCAACTCACCTTTCCCCTTAAGCAAGCATAAGTTGGTTTTCTAAATTTGAGACCCTGTTCTGTTCTGTAATTCAGTTCCTGTGTAGCCAAGTTTACATTCCGTGTATTACTGATATCTTATGATGTTTCTTTTTCTGTGTGACTTATTTCAGTTAGAATCATCATACCTGAATCCACTCATTGTGCTGCTAAGGGCCTGATGACATAGATTTCATTGCTGAGTGATATTGCTTTGTAAGTAAATACCACAACTTCTTTATCCATTTTTCACTTTCTGCGATGTTGAACTTGTACTGTAAACGAGGTTCTTGTAAACAGAGGCGTCCCAAACTTTGGGGTGGCTGTGTCTTTTTGATTTTAATTTCCCTAAGCTATAGGACCATAAGTGGAAGTGCCCTAGGCTCTGTTGCTTTGTTTTTTAGATGTTTCAGGAAACACCATACACTTCTCCCGAGTGTCTGTTGGCAATTTACATCCCGCCCATCAGCATAACAAGGCTCCCAGTTCTCCATGGCCTGTCCTGCCTTTCTGGATTTTACACTTTTTTCAGATGGCCCTTTTGACCGGGGGGAAGTGAGACTTCATTGTAGTGCAGATTTCCTTTGCAAGCTTGCTTGGTTGGCCAAAAAGGGCGTATGCGTTTTTTCCTGAATATATTCAGGAAAAAACGCATACGCCCTTTTTGGCCAAGTGCATCATTGTGGACGTTCTGCCTCTTTTCCTATGCTTTCAATGCAATTCCAGTCTACCTCCTGAAATCGGTTTCCTGCAATTCTGCCCCGCTTTCAAGTCCTCTTGGCAGCCTTACTTCAGTCTATTTTTGGACGATAGCTGTCATTTATAACTCTGCAGGTTTGTGAATTACAGTGCCCCTGAGCTCCTTTCTTCAACTCGCTTTCTTGTGAGCTGGCCGCAACACCGCAGGATGGCTTCAGGCCCTAATCTGGTTCCGGCACGGCACGCTGAGCCTTTGGTTAATTCCTCTTCCTGGTGGGAAATGAGAGTTAAATTTGCCCGTCCAGACACCTCCAGCTAGTCTCTCATTGGTTCTCGCTATTCCTGTTCATCTTCCGCAGAAATTGCAAACTGGGCCAAACAGGAGGTTAAAGGGACTGACTCTCCAAGTGGGGAGAGTGTTAGTAAAGCGTCTGGAATGTTGCACCCGAGTACCAGGGGAGGAAAACTGAGACATATTTGAACACGTCTCCCGATCACATGGTTGATCATACTCTGGGTTCCACATGCATGTTTTAGCTGAAGGAAGAATACCTTAAACCTGGAGAGTTGAGACCCGTGGAATGGGTACCATGCAATATGACTTCAAAGGGTCTTCATTTGCTCACCGAACCTCTCCAATCCTATCACTGCTGCGTTTATGCCCCTGTACACATGCTTGATTCTCTTTCGGAGACATAGCAATCCATAGGTTTTAAGATACTTACTAGTCAGGTACATTCTTAGGCGTTTAATATGCGGTGTTGAGTCCATTTCGTTGAGCAAGGAGTAGCTCTTGTCTATTCCATATTTGGCTTAAGGAACTTTATCTGTGCTCATTTCAATCTCTGGTTTTATGCAGCACCCCAACTCACCTTTCCCCTTAAGCAAGCATAAGTTGGTTTTCTAAATTTGAGACCCTGTTCTGTTCTGTAATTCAGTTCCTGTGTAGCCAAGTTTACATTCCGTGTATTACTGATATCTTATGATGTTTCTTTTTCTGTGTGACTTATTTCAGTTAGAATCATCATACCTGAATCCACTCATTGTGCTGCTAAGGGCCTGATGACATAGATTTCATTGCTGAGTGATATTGCTTTGTAAGTAAATACCACAACTTCTTTATCCATTTTTCACTTTCTGCGATGTTGAACTTGTACTGTAAACGAGGTTCTTGTAAACAGAGGCGTCCCAACTTTGGGGTGGCTGTGTCTTTTTGATTTTAATTTCCCTAAGCTATAGGACCATAAGTGGAAGTGCCCTAGGCTCTGTTGCTTTGTTTTTTAGATGTTTCAGGAAACACCATACACTTCTCCCGAGTGTCTGTTGGCAATTTACATCCCGCCCATCAGCATAACAAGGCTCCCAGTTCTCCATGGCCTGTCCTGCCTTTCTGGATTTTACACTTTTTTCAGATGGCCCTTTTGACCGGGGGGAAGTGAGACTTCATTGTAGTGCAGATTTCCTTTGCAAGCTTGCTTGGTTGGCCAAAAAGGGCGTATGCGTTTTTTCCTGAATATATTCAGGAAAAAACGCATACGCCCTTTTTGGCCAAGTGCATCATTGTGGACGTTCTGCCTCTTTTCCTATGCTTTCAATGCAATTCCAGTCTACCTCCTGAAATCGGTTTCCTGCAATTCTGCCCCGCTTTCAAGTCCTCTTGGCAGCCTTACTTCAGTCTATTTTTGGACGATAGCTGTCATTTATAACTCTGCAGGTTTGTGAATTACAGTGCCCCTGAGCTCCTTTCTTCAACTCGCTTTCTTGTGAGCTGGCCGCAACACCGCAGGATGGCTTCAGGCCCTAATCTGGTTCCGGCACGGCACGCTGAGCCTTTGGTTAATTCCTCTTCCTGGTGGGAAATGAGAGTTAAATTTGCCCGTCCAGACACCTCCAGCTAGTCTCTCATTGGTTCTCGCTATTCCTGTTCATCTTCCGCAGAAATTGCAAACTGGGCCAAACAGGAGGTTAAAGGGACTGACTCTCCAAGTGGGGAGAGTGTTAGTAAAGCGTCTGGAATGTTGCACCCGAGTACCAGGGGAGGAAAACTGAGACATATTTGAACACGTCTCCCGATCACATGGTTGATCATACTCTGGGTTCCACATGCATGTTTTAGCTGAAGGAAGAATACCTTAAACCTGGAGAGTTGAGACCCGTGGAATGGGTACCATGCAATATGACTTCAAAGGGTCTTCATTTGCTCACCGAACCTCTCCAATCCTATCACTGCTGCGTTTATGCCCCTGTACACATGCTTGATTCTCTTTCGGAGACATAGCAATCCATAGGTTTTAAGATACTTACTAGTCAGGTACATTCTTAGGCGTTTAATATGCGGTGTTGAGTCCATTTCGTTGAGCAAGGAGTAGCTCTTGTCTATTCCATATTTGGCTTAAGGAACTTTATCTGTGCTCATTTCAATCTCTGGTTTTATGCAGCACCCCAACTCACCTTTCCCCTTAAGCAAGCATAAGTTGGTTTTCTAAATTTGAGACCCTGTTCTGTTCTGTAATTCAGTTCCTGTGTAGCCAAGTTTACATTCCGTGTATTACTGATATCTTATGATGTTTCTTTTTCTGTGTGACTTATTTCAGTTAGAATCATCATACCTGAATCCACTCATTGTGCTGCTAAGGGCCTGATGACATAGATTTCATTGCTGAGTGATATTGCTTTGTAAGTAAATACCACAACTTCTTTATCCATTTTTCACTTTCTGCGATGTTGAACTTGTACTGTAAACGAGGTTCTTGTAAACAGAGGCGTCCCAAACTTTGGGGTGGCTGTGTCTTTTTGATTTTAATTTCCCTAAGCTATAGGACCATAAGTGGAAGTGCCCTAGGCTCTGTTGCTTTGTTTTTTAGATGTTTCAGGAAACACCATACACTTCTCCCGAGTGTCTGTTGGCAATTTACATCCCGCCCATCAGCATAACAAGGCTCCCAGTTCTCCATGGCCTGTCCTGCCTTTCTGGATTTTACACTTTTTTCAGATGGCCCTTTTGACCGGGGGGAAGTGAGACTTCATTGTAGTGCAGATTTCCTTTGCAAGCTTGCTTGGTTGGCCAAAAAGGGCGTATGCGTTTTTTCCTGAATATATTCAGGAAAAAACGCATACGCCCTTTTTGGCCAAGTGCATCATTGTGGACGTTCTGCCTCTTTTCCTATGCTTTCAATGCAATTCCAGTCTACCTCCTGAAATCGGTTTCCTGCAATTCTGCCCCGCTTTCAAGTCCTCTTGGCAGCCTTACTTCAGTCTATTTTTGGACGATAGCTGTCATTTATAACTCTGCAGGTTTGTGAATTACAGTGCCCCTGAGCTCCTTTCTTCAACTCGCTTTCTTGTGACCTGGCCGCAACACCGCAGGATGGCTTCAGGCCCTAATCTGGTTCCGGCACGGCACGCTGAGCCTTTGGTTAATTCCTCTTCCTGGTGGGAAATGAGAGTTAAATTTGCCCGTCCAGACACCTCCAGCTAGTCTCTCATTGGTTCTCGCTATTCCTGTTCATCTTCCGCAGAAATTGCAAACTGGGCCAAACAGGAGGTTAAAGGGCTGACTCTCCAAGTGGGGAGAGTGTTAGTAAAGCGTCTGGAATGTTGCACCCGAGTACCAGGGGAGGAAAACTGAGACATATTTGAACACGTCTCCCGATCACATGGTTGATCATACTCTGGGTTCCACATGCATGTTTTAGCTGAAGGAAGAATACCTTAAACCTGGGGAGTTGAGACCCGTGGAATGGGTACCATGCAATATGACTTCAAAGGGTCTTCATTTGCTCACCGAACCTCTCCAATCCTATCACTGCTGCGTTTATGCCCCTGTACACATGCTTGATTCTCTTTCGGAGACATAGCAATCCATAGGTTTTAAGATACTTACTAGTCAGGTACATTCTTAGGCGTTTAATATGCGGTGTTGAGTCCATTTCGTTGAGCAAGGAGTAGCTCTTGTCTATTCCATATTTGGCTTAAGGAACTTTATCTGTGCTCATTTCAATCTCTGGTTTTATGCAGCACCCCAACTCACCTTTCCTTAAGCATATGGAATAGACAAGAGCTACTCCTTGCTCAACGAAATGGACTCAACACCGCATATTAAACGCCTAAGAATGTACCTGACTAGTAAGTATCTTAAAACCTATGGATTGCTATGTCTCCGAAAGAGAATCAAGCATGTGTACAGGGCCATAAACGCAGCAGTGATAGGATTGGAGAGGTTCGGTGAGCAAATGAAGACCCTTTGAAGTCATATTGCATGGTACCCATTCCACGGGTTTCAACTACCCAGGTTTAAGGTATTCTTCCTTCAGCTAAAACATGCATGTGGAACCCAGAGTATGATCAACCATGTGATCGGGAGACGTGTTCAAATATGTCTCAGTTTTCCTCCCCTGGTACTCGGGTGCAACATTCCAGACGCTTTACTAACACTCTCCCCACTTGGAGAGTCAGCCCTTTAACCTCCTGTTTGGCCCAGTTTGCAATTTCTGCGGAAGATGAACAGGAATAGCGAGAACCAATGAGAGACTAGCTGGAGGTGTCTGGACGGGCAAATTTAACTCTCATTTCCCACCAGGAAGAGGAATTAACCAAAGGCTCAGCGTGCCGTGCCGGAACCAGATTAGGGCCTGAAGCCATCCTGCGGTGTTGCGGCCAGCTCACAAGAAAGCGAGTTGAAGAAAGGAGCTCAGGGGCACTGTAATTCACAAACCTGCAGAGTTATAAATGACAGCTATCGTCCAAAAATAGACTGAAGTAAGGCTGCCAAGAGGACTTGAAAGCGGGGCAGAATTGCAGGAAACCGATTTCAGGAGGTAGACTGGAATTGCATTGAAAGCATAGGAAAAGAGGCAGAACGTCCACAATGATGCACTTGGCCAAAAAGGGCGTATGCGTTTTTTCCTGAATATATTCAGGAAAAAACGCATACGCCCTTTTTGGCCAACCAAGCAAGCTTGCAAAGGAAATCTGCACTACAATGAAGTCTCACTTCCCCCCGGTCAAAAGGGCCATCTGAAAAAAGTGTAAAATCCAGAAAGGCAGGACAGGCCATGGAGAACTGGGAGCCTTGTTATGCTGATGGGCGGGATGTAAATTGCCAACAGACACTCGGGAGAAG
Source organism: Tursiops truncatus (assembly GCF_011762595.2). Taxonomy (NCBI): domain Eukaryota; kingdom Metazoa; phylum Chordata; class Mammalia; order Artiodactyla; family Delphinidae; genus Tursiops; species Tursiops truncatus. The sequence continues at coordinate 156,525 of NC_047037.1, read as the reverse complement.
TGTATGGTGTTTCCTGAAACATCTAAAAAACAAAGCAACAGAGCCTAGGGCACTTCCACTTATGGTCCTATAGCTTAGGGAAATTAAAATCAAAAAGACACAGCCACCCCAAAGTTGGGACGCCTCTGTTTACAAGAACCTCGTTTACAGTACAAGTTCAACATCGCAGAAAGTGAAAAATGGATAAAGAAGTTGTGGTATTTACTTACAAAGCAATATCACTCAGCAATGAAATCTATGTCATCAGGCCCTTAGCAGCACAATGAGTGGATTCAGGTATGATGATTCTAACTGAAATAAGTCACACAGAAAAAGAAACATCATAAGATATCAGTAATACACGGAATGTAAACTTGGCTACACAGGAACTGAATTACAGAACAGAACAGGGTCTCAAATTTAGAAAACCAACTTATGCTTGCTTAAGGGGAAAGGTGAGTTGGGGTGCTGCATAAAACCAGAGATTGAAATGAGCACAGATAAAGTTCCTTAAGCCAAATATGGAATAGACAAGAGCTACTCCTTGCTCAACGAAATGGACTCAACACCGCATATTAAACGCCTAAGAATGTACCTGACTAGTAAGTATCTTAAAACCTATGGATTGCTATGTCTCCGAAAGAGAATCAAGCATGTGTACAGGGGCATAAACGCAGCAGTGATAGGATTGGAGAGGTTCGGTGAGCAAATGAAGACCCTTTGAAGTCATATTGCATGGTACCCATTCCACGGGTTTCAACTCCCAGGTTTAAGGTATTCTTCCTTCAGCTAAAACATGCATGTGGAACCCAGAGTATGATCAACCATGTGAACGGGAGACGTGTTCAAATATGTCTCAGTTTTCCTCCCCTGGTACTCGGGTGCAACATTCCAGACGCTTTACTAACACTCTCCCCACTTGGAGAGTCAGTCCCTTTAACCTCCTGTTTGGCCCAGTTTGCAATTTCTGCGGAAGATGAACAGGAATAGCGAGAACCAATGAGAGACTAGCTGGAGGTGTCTGGACGGGCAAATTTAACTCTCATTTCCCACCAGGAAGAGGAATTAACCAAAGGCTCAGCGTGCCGTGCCGGAACCAGATTAGGGCCTGAAGCCATCCTGCGGTGTTGCGGCCAGTCACAAGAAAGCGAGTTGAAGAAAGGAGCTCAGGGGCACTGTAATTCACAAACCTGCAGAGTTATAAATGACAGCTATCGTCCAAAAATATACTGAAGTAAGGCTGCCAAGAGGACTTGAAAGCGGGGCAGAATTGCAGGAAACCGATTTCAGGAGGTAGACTGGAATTGCATTGAAAGCATAGGAAAAGAGGCAGAACGTCCACAATGATGCACTTGGCCAAAAAGGGCGTATGCGTTTTTTCCTGAATATATTCAGGAAAAAACGCATACGCCCTTTTTGGCCAACCAAGCAAGCTTGCAAAGGAAATCTGCACTACAATGAAGTCTCACTTCCCCCGGTCAAAAGGGCCATCTGAAAAAAGTGTAAAATCCAGAAAGGCAGGACAGGCCATGGAGAACTGGGAGCCTTGTTATGCTGATGGGCGGGATGTAAATTGCCAACAGACACTCGGGAGAAGTGTATGGTGTTTCCTGAAACATCTAAAAAACAAAGCAACAGAGCCTAGGGCACTTCCACTTATGGTCCTATAGCTTAGGGAAATTAAAATCAAAAAGACACAGCCACCCCAAAGTTTGGACGCCTCTGTTTACAAGAACCTCGTTTACAGTACAAGTTCAACATCGCAGAAAGTGAAAAATGGATAAAGAAGTTGTGGTATTTACTTACAAAGCAATATCACTCAGCAATGAAATCTATGTCATCAGGCCCTTAGCAGCACAATGAGTGGATTCAGGTATGATGATTCTAACTGAAATAAGTCACACAGAAAAAGAAACATCATAAGATATCAGTAATACACGGAATGTAAACTTGGCTACACAGGAACTGAATTACAGAACAGAACAGGGTCTCAAATTTAGAAAACCAACTTATGCTTGCTTAAGGGGAAAGGTGAGTTGGGGTGCTGCATAAAACCAGAGATTGAAATGAGCACAGATAAAGTTCCTTAAGCCAAATATGGAATAGACAAGAGCTACTCCTTGCTCAACGAAATGGACTCAACACCGCATATTAAACGCCTAAGAATGTACCTGACTAGTAAGTATCTTAAAACCTATGGATTGCTATGTCTCCGAAAGAGAATCAAGCATGTGTACAGGGGCATAAACGCAGCAGTGATAGGATTGGAGAGGTTCGGTGAGCAAATGAAGACCCTTTGAAGTCATATTGCATGGTACCCATTCCACGGGTTTCAACTCCCAGGTTTAAGGTATTCTTCCTTCAGCTAAAACATGCATGTGGAACCCAGAGTATGATCAACCATGTGATCGGGAGACGTGTTCAAATATGTCTCAGTTTTCCTCCCCTGGTACTCGGGTGCAACATTCCAGACGCTTTACTAACACTCTCCCGACTTGGAGAGTCAGCCCTTTAACCTCCTGTTTGGCCCAGTTTGCAATTTCTGCGGAAGATGAACAGGAATAGCGAGAACCAATGAGAGACTAGCTGGAGGTGTCTGGACGGGCAAATTTAACTCTCATTTCCCACCAGGAAGAGGAATTAACCAAAGGCTCAGCGTGCCGTGCCGGAACCAGATTAGGGCCTGAAGCCATCCTGCGGTGTTGCGGCCAGCTCACAAGAAAGCGAGTTGAAGAAAGGAGCTCAGGGGCACTGTAATTCACAAACCTGCAGAGTTATAAATGACAGCTATCGTCCAAAAATAGACTGAAGTAAGGCTGCCAAGAGGACTTGAAAGCGGGGCAGAATTGCAGGAAACCGATTTCAGGAGGTAGACTGGAATTGCATTGAAAGCATAGGAAAAGAGGCAGAACGTCCACAATGATGCACTTGGCCAAAAAGGGCGTATGCGTTTTTTCCTGAATATATTCAGGAAAAAACGCATACGCCCTTTTTGGCCAACCAAGCAAGCTTGCAAAGGAAATCTGCACTACAATGAAGTCTCACTTCCCCCGGTCAAAAGGGCCATCTGAAAAAAGTGTAAAATCCAGAAAGGCAGGACAGGCCATGGAGAACTGGGAGCCTTGTTATGCTGATGGGCGGGATGTAAATTGCCAACAGACACTCGGGAGAAGTGTATGGTGTTTCCTGAAACATCTAAAAAACAAAGCAACAGAGCCTAGGGCACTTCCACTTATGGTCCTATAGCTTAGGGAAATTAAAATCAAAAAGACACAGCCACCCCAAAGTTTGGGACGCCTCTGTTTACAAGAACCTCGTTTACAGTACAAGTTCAACATCGCAGAAAGTGAAAAATGGATAAAGAAGTTGTGGTATTTACTTACAAAGCAATATCACTCAGCAATGAAATCTATGTCATCAGGCCCTTAGCAGCACAATGAGTGGATTCAGGTATGATGATTCTAACTGAAATAAGTCACACAGAAAAAGAAACATCATAAGATATCAGTAATACACGGAATGTAAACTTGGCTACACAGGAACTGAATTACAGAACAGAACAGGGTCTCAAATTTAGAAAACCAACTTATGCTTGCTTAAGGGGAAAGGTGAGTTGGGGTGCTGCATAAAACCAGAGATTGAAATGAGCACAGATAAAGTTCCTTAAGCCAAATATGGAATAGACAAGAGCTACTCCTTGCTCAACGAAATGGACTCAACACCGCATATTAAACGCCTAAGAATGTACCTGACTAGTAAGTATCTTAAAACCTATGGATTGCTATGTCTCCGAAAGAGAATCAAGCATGTGTACAGGGGCATAAACGCAGCAGTGATAGGATTGGAGAGGTTCGGTGAGCAAATGAAGACCCTTTGAAGTCATATTGCATGGTACCCATTCCACGGGTTTCAACACCCAGGTTTTAGGTATTCTTCCTTCAGCTAAAACATGCATGTGGAACCCAGAGTATGATCAACCATGTGATCGGGAGACGTGTTCAAATATGTCTCAGTTTTCCTCCCCTGGTACTCGGGTGCAACATTCCAGACGCTTTACTAACACTCTCCCCACTTGGAGAGTCAGCCCTTTAACCTCCTGTTTGGCCCAGTTTGCAATTTCTGCGGAAGATGAACAGGAATAGCGAGAACCAATGAGAGACTAGCTGGAGGTGTCTGGACGGGCAAATTTAACTCTCATTTCCCACCAGGAAGAGGAAATAACCAAAGGCTCAGCGTGCCGTGCCGGAACCAGATTAGGGCCTGAAGCCATCCTGCGGTGTTGCGGCCAGGTCACAAGAAAGCGAGTTGAAGAAAGGAGCTCAGGGGCACTGTAATTCACAAACCTGCAGAGTTATAAATGACAGCTATCGTCCAAAAATAGACTGAAGTAAGGCTGCCAAGAGGACTTGAAAGCGGGGCAGAATTGCAGGAAACCGATTTCAGGAGGTAGACTGGAATTGCATTGAAAGCATAGGAAAAGAGGCAGAACGTCCACAATGATGCACTTGGCCAAAAAGGGCGTATGCGTTTTTTCCTGAATATATTCAGGAAAAAACGCATACGCCCTTTTTGGCCAACCAAGCAAGCTTGCAAAGGAAATCTGCACTACAATGAAGTCTCACTTCCCCCCGGTCAAAAGGGCCATCTGAAAAAAGTGTAAAATCCAGAAAGGCAGGACAGGCCATGGAGAACTGGGAGCCTTGTTATGCTGATGGGCGGGATGTAAATTGCCAACAGACACTCGGGAGAAGTGTATGGTGTTTCCTGAAACATCTAAAAAACAAAGCAACAGAGCCTAGGGCACTTCCACTTATGGTCCTATAGCTTAGGGAAATTAAAATCAAAAAGACACAGCCACCCCAAAGTTTGGGACGGCTCTGTTTACAAGAACCTCGTTTACAGTACAAGTTCAACATCGCAGAAAGTGAAAAATGGATAAAGAAGTTGTGGTATTTACTTACAAAGCAATATCACTCAGCAATGAAATCTATGTCATCAGGCCCTTAGCAGCACAATGAGTGGATTCAGGTATGATGATTCTAACTGAAATAAGTCACACAGAAAAAGAAACATCATAAGATATCAGTAATACACGGAATGTAAACTTGGCTACACAGGAACTGAATTACAGAACAGAACAGGGTCTCAAATTTAGAAAACCAACTTATGCTTGCTTAAGGGGAAAGGTGAGTTGGGGTGCTGCATAAAACCAGAGATTGAAATGAGCACAGATAAAGTTCCTTAAGCCAAATATGGAATAGACAAGAGCTACTCCTTGCTCAACGAAATGGACTCAACACCGCATATTAAACGCCTAAGAATGTACCTGACTAGTAAGTATCTTAAAACCTATGGATTGCTATGTCTCCGAAAGAGAATCAAGCATGTGTACAGGGGCATAAACGCAGCAGTGATAGGATTGGAGAGGTTCGGTGAGCAAATGAAGACCCTTTGAAGTCATATTGCATGGTACCCATTCCACGGGTTTCAACTCCCAGGTTTAAGGTATTCTTCCTTCAGCTAAAACATGCATGTGGAACCCAGAGTATGATCAACCATGTGATCGGGAGACGTGTTCAAATATGTCTCAGTTTTCCTCCCCTGGTACTCGGGTGCAACATTCCAGACGCTTTACTAACACTCTCCCCACTTGGAGAGTCAGTCCCTTTAACCTCCTGTTTGGCCCAGTTTGCAATTTCTGCGGAAGATGAACAGGAATAGCGAGAACCAATGAGAGACTAGCTGGAGGTGTCTGGACGGGCAAATTTAACTCTCATTTCCCACCAGGAAGAGGAAATAACCAAAGGCTCAGCGTGCCGTGCCGGAACCAGATTAGGGCCTGAAGCCATCCTGCGGTGTTGCGGCCAGCTCACAAGAAAGCGAGTTGAAGAAAGGAGCTCAGGGGCACTGTAATTCACAAACCTGCAGAGTTATAAATGACAGCTATCGTCCAAAAATAGACTGAAGTAAGGCTGCCAAGAGGACTTGAAAGCGGGGCAGAATTGCAGGAAACCGATTTCAGGAGGTAGACTGGAATTGCATTGAAAGCATAGGAAAAGAGGCAGAACGTCCACAATGATGCACTTGGCCAAAAAGGGCGTATGCGTTTTTTCCTGAATATATTCAGGAAAAAACGCATACGCCCTTTTTGGCCAACCAAGCAAGCTTGCAAAGGAAATCTGCACTACAATGAAGTCTCACTTCCCCCCGGTCAAAAGGGCCATCTGAAAAAAGTGTAAAATCCAGAAAGGCAGGACAGGCCATGGAGAACTGGGAGCCTTGTTATGCTGATGGGCGGGATGTAAATTGCCAACAGACACTCGGGAGAAGTGTATGGTGTTTCCTGAAACATCTAAAAAACAAAGCAACAGAGCCTAGGGCACTTCCACTTATGGTCCTATAGCTTAGGGAAATTAAAATCAAAAAGACACAGCCACCCCAAAGTTTGGGACGCCTCTGTTTACAAGAACCTCGTTTACAGTACAAGTTCAACATCGCAGAAAGTGAAAAATGGATAAAGAAGTTGTGGTATTTACTTACAAAGCAATATCACTCAGCAATGAAATCTATGTCATCAGGCCCTTAGCAGCACAATGAGTGGATTCAGGTATGATGATTCTAACTGAAATAAGTCACACAGAAAAAGAAACATCATAAGATATCAGTAATACACGGAATGTAAACTTGGCTACACAGGAACTGAATTACAGAACAGAACAGGGTCTCAAATTTAGAAAACCAACTTATGCTTGCTTAAGGGGAAAGGTGAGTTGGGGTGCTGCATAAAACCAGAGATTGAAATGAGCACAGATAAAGTTCCTTAAGCCAAATATGGAATAGACAAGAGCTACTCCTTGCTCAACGAAATGGACTCAACACCGCATATTAAACGCCTAAGAATGTACCTGACTAGTAAGTATCTTAAAACCTATGGATTGCTATGTCTCCGAAAGAGAATCAAGCATGTGTACAGGGGCATAAACGCAGCAGTGATAGGATTGGAGAGGTTCGGTGAGCAAATGAAGACCCTTTGAAGTCATATTGCATGGTACCCATTCCACGGGTCTCAACTCTCCAGGTTTAAGGTATTCTTCCTTCAGCTAAAACATGCATGTGGAACCCAGAGTATGATCAACCATGTGATCGGGAGACGTGTTCAAATATGTCTCAGTTTTCCTCCCCTGGTACTCGGGTGCAACATTCCAGACGCTTTACTAACACTCTCCCCACTTGGAGAGTCAGCCCTTTAACCTCCTGTTTGGCCCAGTTTGCAATTTCTGCGGAAGATGAACAGGAATAGCGAGAACCAATGAGAGACTAGCTGGAGGTGTCTGGACGGGCAAATTTAACTCTCATTTCCCACCAGGAAGAGGAAATAACCAAAGGCTCAGCGTGCCGTGCCGGAACCAGATTAGGGCCTGAAGCCATCCTGCGGTGTTGCGGCCAGGTCACAAGAAAGCGAGTTGAAGAAAGGAGCTCAGGGGCACTGTAATTCACAAACCTGCAGAGTTATAAATGACAGCTATCGTCCAAAAATAGACTGAAGTAAGGCTGCCAAGAGGACTTGAAAGCGGGGCAGAATTGCAGGAAACCGATTTCAGGAGGTAGACTGGAATTGCATTGAAAGCATAGGAAAAGAGGCAGAACGTCCACAATGATGCACTTGGCCAAAAAGGGCGTATGCGTTTTTTCCTGAATATATTCAGGAAAAAACGCATACGCCCTTTTTGGCCAACCAAGCAAGCTTGCAAAGGAAATCTGCACTACAATGAAGTCTCACTTCCCCCGGTCAAAAGGGCCATCTGAAAAAAGTGTAAAATCCAGAAAGGCAGGACAGGCCATGGAGAACTGGGAGCCTTGTTATGCTGATGGGCGGGATGTAAATTGCCAACAGACACTCGGGAGAAGTGTATGGTGTTTCCTGAAACATCTAAAAAACAAAGCAACAGAGCCTAGGGCACTTCCACTTATGGTCCTATAGCTTAGGGAAATTAAAATCAAAAAGACACAGCCACCCCAAAGTTTGGAACGGCTCTGTTTACAAGAACCTCGTTTACAGTACAAGTTCAACATCGCAGAAAGTGAAAAATGGATAAAGAAGTTGTGGTATTTACTTACAAAGCAATATCACTCAGCAATGAAATCTATGTCATCAGGCCCTTAGCAGCACAATGAGTGGATTCAGGTATGATGATTCTAACTGAAATAAGTCACACAGAAAAAGAAACATCATAAGATATCAGTAATACACGGAATGTAAACTTGGCTACACAGGAACTGAATTACAGAACAGAACAGGGTCTCAAATTTAGAAAACCAACTTATGCTTGCTTAAGGGGAAAGGTGAGTTGGGGTGCTGCATAAAACCAGAGATTGAAATGAGCACAGATAAAGTTCCTTAAGCCAAATATGGAATAGACAAGAGCTACTCCTTGCTCAACGAAATGGACTCAACACCGCATATTAAACGCCTAAGAATGTACCTGACTAGTAAGTATCTTAAAACCTATGGATTGCTATGTCTCCGAAAGAGAATCAAGCATGTGTACAGGGGCATAAACGCAGCAGTGATAGGATTGGAGAGGTTCGGTGAGCAAATGAAGACCCTTTGAAGTCATATTGCATGGTACCCATTCCACGGGTTTCAACTCCCAGGTTTAAGGTATTCTTCCTTCAGCTAAAACATGCATGTGGAACCCAGAGTATGATCAACCATGTGATCGGGAGACGTGTTCAAATATGTCTCAGTTTTCCTCCCCTGGTACTCGGGTGCAACATTCCAGACGCTTTACTAACACTCTCCCCACTTGGAGAGTCAGCCCTTTAACCTCCTGTTTGGCCCAGTTTGCAATTTCTGCGGAAGATGAACAGGAATAGCGAGAACCAATGAGAGACTAGCTGGAGGTGTCTGGACGGGCAAATTTAACTCTCATTTCCCACCAGGAAGAGGAATAACCAAAGGCTCAGCGTGCCGTGCCGGAACCAGATTAGGGCCTGAAGCCATCCTGCGGTGTTGCGGCCAGGTCACAAGAAAGCGAGTTGAAGAAAGGAGCTCAGGGGCACTGTAATTCACAAACCTGCAGAGTTATAAATGACAGCTATCGTCCAAAAATAGACTGAAGTAAGGCTGCCAAGAGGACTTGAAAGCGGGGCAGAATTGCAGGAAACCGATTTCAGGAGGTAGACTGGAATTGCATTGAAAGCATAGGAAAAGAGGCAGAACGTCCACAATGATGCACTTGGCCAAAAAGGGCGTATGCGTTTTTTCCTGAATATATTCAGGAAAAAACGCATACGCCCTTTTTGGCCAACCAAGCAAGCTTGCAAAGGAAATCTGCACTACAATGAAGTCTCACTTCCCCCCGTCAAAAGGGCCATCTGAAAAAAGTGTAAAATCCAGAAAGGCAGGACAGGCCATGGAGAACTGGGAGCCTTGTTATGCTGATGGGCGGGATGTAAATTGCCAACAGACACTCGGGAGAAGTGTATGGTGTTTCCTGAAACATCTAAAAAACAAAGCAACAGAGCCTAGGGCACTTCCACTTATGGTCCTATAGCTTAGGGAAATTAAAATCAAAAAGACACAGCCACCCCAAAGTTTGGGACGCCTCTGTTTACAAGAACCTCGTTTACAGTACAAGTTCAACATCGCAGAAAGTGAAAAATGGATAAAGAAGTTGTGGTATTTACTTACAAAGCAATATCACTCAGCAATGAAATCTATGTCATCAGGCCCTTAGCAGCACAATGAGTGGATTCAGGTATGATGATTCTAACTGAAATAAGTCACACAGAAAAAGAAACATCATAAGATATCAGTAATACACGGAATGTAAACTTGGCTACACAGGAACTGAATTACAGAACAGAACAGGGTCTCAAATTTAGAAAACCAACTTATGCTTGCTTAAGGGGAAAGGTGAGTTGGGGTGCTGCATAAAACCAGAGATTGAAATGAGCACAGATAAAGTTCCTTAAGCCAAATATGGAATAGACAAGAGCTACTCCTTGCTCAACGAAATGGACTCAACACCGCATATTAAACGCCTAAGAATGTACCTGACTAGTAAGTATCTTAAAACCTATGGATTGCTATGTCTCCGAAAGAGAATCAAGCATGTGTACAGGGGCATAAACGCAGCAGTGATAGGATTGGAGAGGTTCGGTGAGCAAATGAAGACCCTTTGAAGTCATATTGCATGGTACCCATTCCACGGGTTTCAACACCCAGGTTTAAGGTATTCTTCCTTCAGCTAAAACATGCATGTGGAACCCAGAGTATGATCAACCATGTGATCGGGAGACGTGTTCAAATATGTCTCAGTTTTCCTCCCCTGGTACTCGGGTGCAACATTCCAGACGCTTTACTAACACTCTCCCCACTTGGAGAGTCAGCGCCTTTAACCTCCTGTTTGGCCCAGTTTGCAATTTCTGCGGAAGATGAACAGGAATAGCGAGAACCAATGAGAGACTAGCTGGAGGTGTCTGGACGGGCAAATTTAACTCTCATTTCCCACCAGGAAGAGGAAATAACCAAAGGCTCAGCGTGCCGTGCCGGAACCAGATTAGGGCCTGAAGCCATCCTGCGGTGTTGCGGCCAGCTCACAAGAAAGCGAGTTGAAGAAAGGAGCTCAGGGGCACTGTAATTCACAAACCTGCAGAGTTATAAATGACAGCTATCGTCCAAAAATAGACTGAAGTAAGGCTGCCAAGAGGACTTGAAAGCGGGGCAGAATTGCAGGAAACCGATTTCAGGAGGTAGACTGGAATTGCATTGAAAGCATAGGAAAAGAGGCAGAACGTCCACAATGATGCACTTGGCCAAAAAGGGCGTATGCGTTTTTTCCTGAATATATTCAGGAAAAAACGCATACGCCCTTTTTGGCCAACCAAGCAAGCTTGCAAAGGAAATCTGCACTACAATGAAGTCTCACTTCCCCCGGTCAAAAGGGCCATCTGAAAAAAGTGTAAAATCCAGAAAGGCAGGACAGGCCATGGAGAACTGGGAGCCTTGTTATGCTGATGGGCGGGATGTAAATTGCCAACAGACACTCGGGAGAAGTGTATGGTGTTTCCTAAAACATCTAAAAAACAAAGCAACAGAGCCTAGGGCACTTCCACTTATGGTCCTATAGCTTAGGGAAATTAAAATCAAAAAGACACAGCCACCCCAAAGTTTGGGACGGCTCTGTTTACAAGAACCTCGTTTACAGTACAAGTTCAACATCGCAGAAAGTGAAAAATGGATAAAGAAGTTGTGGTATTTACTTACAAAGCAATATCACTCAGCAATGAAATCTATGTCATCAGGCCCTTAGCAGCACAATGAGTGGATTCAGGTATGATGATTCTAACTGAAATAAGTCACACAGAAAAAGAAACATCATAAGATATCAGTAATACACGGAATGTAAACTTGGCTACACAGGAACTGAATTACAGAACAGAACAGGGTCTCAAATTTAGAAAACCAACTTATGCTTGCTTAAGGGGAAAGGTGAGTTGGGGTGCTGCATAAAACCAGAGATTGAAATGAGCACAGATAAAGTTCCTTAAGCCAAATATGGAATAGACAAGAGCTACTCCTTGCTCAACGAAATGGACTCAACACCGCATATTAAACGCCTAAGAATGTACCTGACTAGTAAGTATCTTAAAACCTATGGATTGCTATGTCTCCGAAAGAGAATCAAGCATGTGTACAGGGGCATAAACGCAGCAGTGATAGGATTGGAGAGGTTCGGTGAGCAAATGAAGACCCTTTGAAGTCATATTGCATGGTACCCATTCCACGGGTTTCAACTCCCAGGTTTAAGGTATTCTTCCTTCAGCTAAAACATGCATGTGGAACCTAGAGTATGATCAACCATGTGATCGGGAGACGTGTTCAAATATGTCTCAGTTTTCCTCCCCTGGTACTCGGGTGCAACATTCCAGACGCTTTACTAACACTCTCCCCACTTGGAGAGTCAGCCCTTTAACCTCCTGTTTGGCCCAGTTTGCAATTTCTGCGGAAGATGAACAGGAATAGCGAGAACCAATGAGAGACTAGCTGGAGGTGTCTGGACGGGCAAATTTAACTCTCATTTCCCACCAGGAAGAGGAATTAACCAAAGGCTCAGCGTGCCGTGCCGGAACCAGATTAGGGCCTGAAGCCATCCTGCGGTGTTGCGGCCAGCTCACAAGAAAGCGAGTTGAAGAAAGGAGCTCAGGGGCACTGTAATTCACAAACCTGCAGAGTTATAAATGACAGCTATCGTCCAAAAATAGACTGAAGTAAGGCTGCCAAGAGGACTTGAAAGCGGGGCAGAATTGCAGGAAACCGATTTCAGGAGGTAGACTGGAATTGCATTGAAAGCATAGGAAAAGAGGCAGAACGTCCACAATGATGCACTTGGCCAAAAAGGGCGTATGCGTTTTTTCCTGAATATATTCAGGAAAAAACGCATACGCCCTTTTTGGCCAACCAAGCAAGCTTGCAAAGGAAATCTGCACTACAATGAAGTCTCACTTCCCCCCGGTCAAAAGGGCCATCTGAAAAAAGTGTAAAATCCAGAAAGGCAGGACAGGCCATGGAGAACTGGGAGCCTTGTTATGCTGATGGGCGGGATGTAAATTGCCAACAGACACTCGGGAGAAGTGTATGGTGTTTCCTGAAACATCTAAAAAACAAAGCAACAGAGCCTAGGGCACTTCCACTTATGGTCCTATAGCTTAGGGAAATTAAAATCAAAAAGACACAGCCACCCCAAAGTTTGGGACGGCTCTGTTTACAAGAACCTCGTTTACAGTACAAGTTCAACATCGCAGAAAGTGAAAAATGGATAAAGAAGTTGTGGTATTTACTTACAAAGCAATATCACTCAGCAATGAAATCTATGTCATCAGGCCCTTAGCAGCACAATGAGTGGATTCAGGTATGATGATTCTAACTGAAATAAGTCACACAGAAAAAGAAACATCATAAGATATCAGTAATACACGGAATGTAAACTTGGCTACACAGGAACTGAATTACAGAACAGAACAGGGTCTCAAATTTAGAAAACCAACTTATGCTTGCTTAAGGGGAAAGGTGAGTTGGGGTGCTGCATAAAACCAGAGATTGAAATGAGCACAGATAAAGTTCCTTAAGCCAAATATGGAATAGACAAGAGCTACTCCTTGCTCAACGAAATGGACTCAACACCGCATATTAAACGCCTAAGAATGTACCTGACTAGTAAGTATCTTAAAACCTATGGATTGCTATGTCTCCGAAAGAGAATCAAGCATGTGTACAGGGGCATAAACGCAGCAGTGATAGGATTGGAGAGGTTCGGTGAGCAAATGAAGACCCTTTGAAGTCATATTGCATGGTACCCATTCCACGGGTTTCAACTCCCAGGTTTAAGGTATTCTTCCTTCAGCTAAAACATGCATGTGGAACCCAGAGTATGATCAACCATGTGATCGGGAGACGTGTTCAAATATGTCTCAGTTTTCCTCCCCTGGTACTCGGGTGCAACATTCCAGACGCTTTACTAACACTCTCCCCACTTGGAGAGTCAGCCCTTTAACCTCCTGTTTGGCCCAGTTTGCAATTTCTGCGGAAGATGAACAGGAATAGCGAGAACCAATGAGAGGCTAGCTGGAGGTGTCTGGACGGGCAAATTTAACTCTCATTTCCCACCAGGAAGAGGAATAACCAAAGGCTCAGCGTGCCGTGCCGGAACCAGATTAGGGCCTGAAGCCATCCTGCGGTGTTGCGGCCAGCTCACAAGAAAGCGAGTTGAAGAAAGGAGCTCAGGGGCACTGTAATTCACAAACCTGCAGAGTTATAAATGACAGCTATCGTCCAAAAATAGACTGAAGTAAGGCTGCCAAGAGGACTTGAAAGCGGGGCAGAATTGCAGGAAACCGATTTCAGGAGGTAGACTGGAATTGCATTGAAAGCATAGGAAAAGAGGCAGAACGTCCACAATGATGCACTTGGCCAAAAAGGGCGTATGCGTTTTTTCCTGAATATATTCAGGAAAAAACGCATACGCCCTTTTTGGCCAACCAAGCAAGCTTGCAAAGGAAATCTGCACTACAATGAAGTCTCACTTCCCCCCGGTCAAAAGGGCCATCTGAAAAAAGTGTAAAATCCAGAAAGGCAGGACAGGCCATGGAGAACTGGGAGCCTTGTTATGCTGATGGGCGGGATGTAAATTGCCAACAGACACTCGGGAGAAGTGTATGGTGTTTCCTGAAACATCTAAAAAACAAAGCAACAGAGCCTAGGGCACTTCCACTTATGGTCCTATAGCTTAGGGAAATTAAAATCAAAAAGACACAGCCACCCCAAAGTTTGGGACGGCTCTGTTTACAAGAACCTCGTTTACAGTACAAGTTCAACATCGCAGAAAGTGAAAAATGGATAAAGAAGTTGTGGTATTTACTTACAAAGCAATATCACTCAGCAATGAAATCTATGTCATCAGGCCCTTAGCAGCACAATGAGTGGATTCAGGTATGATGATTCTAACTGAAATAAGTCACACAGAAAAAGAAACATCATAAGATATCAGTAATACACGGAATGTAAACTTGGCTACACAGGAACTGAATTACAGAACAGAACAGGGTCTCAAATTTAGAAAACCAACTTATGCTTGCTTAAGGGGAAAGGTGAGTTGGGGTGCTGCATAAAACCAGAGATTGAAATGAGCACAGATAAAGTTCCTTAAGCCAAATATGGAATAGACAAGAGCTACTCCTTGCTCAACGAAATGGACTCAACACCGCATATTAAACGCCTAAGAATGTACCTGACTAGTAAGTATCTTAAAACCTATGGATTGCTATGTCTCCGAAAGAGAATCAAGCATGTGTACAGGGGCATAAACGCAGCAGTGATAGGATTGGAGAGGTTCGGTGAGCAAATGAAGACCCTTTGAAGTCATATTGCATGGTACCCATTCCACGGGTTTCAACTCTCCAGGTTTAAGGTATTCTTCCTTCAGCTAAAACATGCATGTGGAACCCAGAGTATGATCAACCATGTGATCGGGAGACGTGTTCAAATATGTCTCAGTTTTCCTCCCCTGGTACTCGGGTGCAACATTCCAGACGCTTTACTAACACTCTCCCCACTTGGAGAGTCAGCCCTTTAACCTCCTGTTTGGCCCAGTTTGCAATTTCTGCGGAAGATGAACAGGAATAGCGAGAACCAATGAGAGACTAGCTGGAGGTGTCTGGACGGGCAAATTTAACTCTCATTTCCCACCAGGAAGAGGAAATAACCAAAGGCTCAGCGTGCCGTGCCGGAACCAGATTAGGGCCTGAAGCCATCCTGCGGTGTTGCGGCCAGCTCACAAGAAAGCGAGTTGAAGAAAGGAGCTCAGGGGCACTGTAATTCACAAACCTGCAGAGTTATAAATGACAGCTATCGTCCAAAAATAGACTGAAGTAAGGCTGCCAAGAGGACTTGAAAGCGGGGCAGAATTGCAGGAAACCGATTTCAGGAGGTAGACTGGAATTGCATTGAAAGCATAGGAAAAGAGGCAGAACGTCCACAATGATGCACTTGGCCAAAAAGGGCGTATGCGTTTTTTCCTGAATATATTCAGGAAAAAACGCATACGCCCTTTTTGGCCAACCAAGCAAGCTTGCAAAGGAAATCTGCACTACAATGAAGTCTCACTTCCCCCGGTCAAAAGGGCCATCTGAAAAAAGTGTAAAATCCAGAAAGGCAGGACAGGCCATGGAGAACTGGGAGCCTTGTTATGCTGATGGGCGGGATGTAAATTGCCAACAGACACTCGGGAGAAGTGTATGGTGTTTCCTGAAACATCTAAAAAACAAAGCAACAGAGCCTAGGGCACTTCCACTTATGGTCCTATAGCTTAGGGAAATTAAAATCAAAAAGACACAGCCACCCCAAAGTTTGGGACGGCTCTGTTTACAAGAACCTCGTTTACAGTACAAGTTCAACATCGCAGAAAGTGAAAAATGGATAAAGAAGTTGTGGTATTTACTTACAAAGCAATATCACTCAGCAATGAAATCTATGTCATCAGGCCCTTAGCAGCACAATGAGTGGATTCAGGTATGATGATTCTAACTGAAATAAGTCACACAGAAAAAGAAACATCATAAGATATCAGTAATACACGGAATGTAAACTTGGCTACACAGGAACTGAATTACAGAACAGAACAGGGTCTCAAATTTAGAAAACCAACTTATGCTTGCTTAAGGGGAAAGGTGAGTTGGGGTGCTGCATAAAACCAGAGATTGAAATGAGCACAGATAAAGTTCCTTAAGCCAAATATGGAATAGACAAGAGCTACTCCTTGCTCAACGAAATGGACTCAACACCGCATATTAAACGCCTAAGAATGTACCTGACTAGTAAGTATCTTAAAACCTATGGATTGCTATGTCTCCGAAAGAGAATCAAGCATGTGTACAGGGGCATAAACGCAGCAGTGATAGGATTGGAGAGGTTCGGTGAGCAAATGAAGACCCTTTGAAGTCATATTGCATGGTACCCATTCCACGGGTTTCAACTCCCAGGTTTAAGGTATTCTTCCTTCAGCTAAAACATGCATGTGGAACCCAGAGTATGATCAACCGTGTGAACGGGAGACGTGTTCAAATATGTCTCAGTTTTCCTCCCCTGGTACTCGGGTGCAACATTCCAGACGCTTTACTAACACTCTCCCCACTTGGAGAGTCAGCCCTTTAACCTCCTGTTTGGCCCAGTTTGCAATTTCTGCGGAAGATGAACAGGAATAGCGAGAACCAATGAGAGACTAGCTGGAGGTGTCTGGACGGGCAAATTTAACTCTCATTTCCCACCAGGAAGAGGAAATAACCAAAGGCTCAGCGTGCCGTGCCGGAACCAGATTAGGGCCTGAAGCCATCCTGCGGTGTTGCGGCCAGCTCACAAGAAAGCGAGTTGAAGAAAGGAGCTCAGGGGCACTGTAATTCACAAACCTGCAGAGTTATAAATGACAGCTATCGTCCAAAAATAGACTGAAGTAAGGCTGCCAAGAGGACTTGAAAGCGGGGCAGAATTGCAGGAAACCGATTTCAGGAGGTAGACTGGAATTGCATTGAAAGCATAGGAAAAGAGGCAGAACGTCCACAATGATGCACTTGGCCAAAAAGGGCGTATGCGTTTTTTCCTGAATATATTCAGGAAAAAACGCATACGCCCTTTTTGGCCAACCAAGCAAGCTTGCAAAGGAAATCTGCACTACAATGAAGTCTCACTTCCCCCGGTCAAAAGGGCCATCTGAAAAAAGTGTAAAATCCAGAAAGGCAGGACAGGCCATGGAGAACTGGGAGCCTTGTTATGCTGATGGGCGGGATGTAAATTGCCAACAGACACTCGGGAGAAGTGTATGGTGTTTCCTGAAACATCTAAAAAACAAAGCAACAGAGCCTAGGGCACTTCCACTTATGGTCCTATAGCTTAGGGAAATTAAAATCAAAAAGACACAGCCACCCCAAAGTTTGGGACGGCTCTGTTTACAAGAACCTCGTTTACAGTACAAGTTCAACATCGCAGAAAGTGAAAAATGGATAAAGAAGTTGTGGTATTTACTTACAAAGCAATATCACTCAGCAATGAAATCTATGTCATCAGGCCCTTAGCAGCACAATGAGTGGATTCAGGTATGATGATTCTAACTGAAATAAGTCACACAGAAAAAGAAACATCATAAGATATCAGTAATACACGGAATGTAAACTTGGCTACACAGGAACTGAATTACAGAACAGAACAGGGTCTCAAATTTAGAAAACCAACTTATGCTTGCTTAAGGGGAAAGGTGAGTTGGGGTGCTGCATAAAACCAGAGATTGAAATGAGCACAGATAAAGTTCCTTAAGCCAAATATGGAATAGACAAGAGCTACTCCTTGCTCAACGAAATGGACTCAACACCGCATATTAAACGCCTAAGAATGTACCTGACTAGTAAGTATCTTAAAACCTATGGATTGCTATGTCTCCGAAAGAGAATCAAGCATGTGTACAGGGGCATAAACGCAGCAGTGATAGGATTGGAGAGGTTCGGTGAGCAAATGAAGACCCTTTGAAGTCATATTGCATGGTACCCATTCCACGGGTTTTAACTCTCCAGGTTTAAGGTATTCTTCCTTCAGCTAAAACATGCATGTGGAACCCAGAGTATGATCAACCATGTGATCGGGAGACGTGTTCAAATATGTCTCAGTTTTCCTCCCCTGGTACTCGGGTGCAACATTCCAGACGCTTTACTAACACTCTCCCCACTTGGAGAGTCAGCCCTTTAACCTCCTGTTTGGCCCAGTTTGCAATTTCTGCGGAAGATGAACAGGAATAGCGAGAACCAATGAGAGACTAGCTGGAGGTGTCTGGACGGGCAAATTTAACTCTCATTTCCCACCAGGAAGAGGAAATAACCAAAGGCTCAGCGTGCCGTGCCGGAACCAGATTAGGGCCTGAAGCCATCCTGCGGTGTTGCGGCCAGCTCACAAGAAAGCGAGTTGAAGAAAGGAGCTCAGGGGCACTGTAATTCACAAACCTGCAGAGTTATAAATGACAGCTATCGTCCAAAAATAGACTGAAGTAAGGCTGCCAAGAGGACTTGAAAGCGGGGCAGAATTGCAGGAAACCGATTTCAGGAGGTAGACTGGAATTGCATTGAAAGCATAGGAAAAGAGGCAGAACGTCCACAATGATGCACTTGGCCAAAAAGGGCGTATGCGTTTTTTCCTGAATATATTCAGGAAAAAACGCATACGCCCTTTTTGGCCAACCAAGCAAGCTTGCAAAGGAAATCTGCACTACAATGAAGTCTCACTTCCCCCCGGTCAAAAGGGCCATCTGAAAAAAGTGTAAAATCCAGAAAGGCAGGACAGGCCATGGAGAACTGGGAGCCTTGTTATGCTGATGGGCGGGATGTAAATTGCCAACAGACACTCGGGAGAAGTGTATGGTGTTTCCTGAAACATCTAAAAAACAAAGCAACAGAGCCTAGGGCACTTCCACTTATGGTCCTATAGCTTAGGGAAATTAAAATCAAAAAGACACAGCCACCCCAAAGTTTGGGACGCCTCTGTTTACAAGAACCTCGTTTACAGTACAAGTTCAACATCGCAGAAAGTGAAAAATGGATAAAGAAGTTGTGGTATTTACTTACAAAGCAATATCACTCAGCAATGAAATCTATGTCATCAGGCCCTTAGCAGCACAATGAGTGGATTCAGGTATGATGATTCTAACTGAAATAAGTCACACAGAAAAAGAAACATCATAAGATATCAGTAATACACGGAATGTAAACTTGGCTACACAGGAACTGAATTACAGAACAGAACAGGGTCTCAAATTTAGAAAACCAACTTATGCTTGCTTAAGGGAAAGGTGAGTTGGGGTGCTGCATAAAACCAGAGATTGAAATGAGCACAGATAAAGTTCCTTAAGCCAAATATGGAATAGACAAGAGCTACTCCTTGCTCAACGAAATGGACTCAACACCGCATATTAAACGCCTAAGAATGTACCTGACTAGTAAGTATCTTAAAACCTATGGATTGCTATGTCTCCGAAAGAGAATCAAGCATGTGTACAGGGGCATAAACGCAGCAGTGATAGGATTGGAGAGGTTCGGTGAGCAAATGAAGACCCTTTGAAGTCATATTGCATGGTACCCATTCCACGGGTTTCAACTCCCAGGTTTAAGGTATTCTTCCTTCAGCTAAAACATGCATGTGGAACCCAGAGTATGATCAACCATGTGATCGGGAGACGTGTTCAAATATGTCTCAGTTTTCCTCCCCTGGTACTCGGGTGCAACATTCCAGACGCTTTACTAACACTCTCCCCACTTGGAGAGTCAGTCCCTTTAACCTCCTGTTTGGCCCAGTTTGCAATTTCTGCGGAAGATGAACAGGAATAGCGAGAACCAATGAGAGACTAGCTGGAGGTGTCTGGACGGGCAAATTTAACTCTCATTTCCCACCAGGAAGAGGAATTAACCAAAGGCTCAGCGTGCCGTGCCGGAACCAGATTAGGGCCTGAAGCCATCCTGCGGTGTTGCGGCCAGCTCACAAGAAAGCGAGTTGAAGAAAGGAGCTCAGGGGCACTGTAATTCACAAACCTGCAGAGTTATAAATGACAGCTATCGTCCAAAAATAGACTGAAGTAAGGCTGCCAAGAGGACTTGAAAGCGGGGCAGAATTGCAGGAAACCGATTTCAGGAGGTAGACTGGAATTGCATTGAAAGCATAGGAAAAGAGGCAGAACGTCCACAATGATGCACTTGGCCAAAAAGGGCGTATGCGTTTTTTCCTGAATATATTCAGGAAAAAACGCATACGCCCTTTTTGGCCAACCAAGCAAGCTTGCAAAGGAAATCTGCACTACAATGAAGTCTCACTTCCCCCCGGTCAAAAGGGCCATCTGAAAAAAGTGTAAAATCCAGAAAGGCAGGACAGGCCATGGAGAACTGGGAGCCTTGTTATGCTGATGGGCGGGATGTAAATTGCCAACAGACACTCGGGAGAAGTGTATGGTGTTTCCTGAAACATCTAAAAAACAAAGCAACAGAGCCTAGGGCACTTCCACTTATGGTCCTATAGCTTAGGGAAATTAAAATCAAAAAGACACAGCCACCCCAAAGTTTGGAACGGCTCTGTTTACAAGAACCTCGTTTACAGTACAAGTTCAACATCGCAGAAAGTGAAAAATGGATAAAGAAGTTGTGGTATTTACTTACAAAGCAATATCACTCAGCAATGAAATCTATGTCATCAGGCCCTTAGCAGCACAATGAGTGGATTCAGGTATGATGATTCTAACTGAAATAAGTCACACAGAAAAAGAAACATCATAAGATATCAGTAATACACGGAATGTAAACTTGGCTACACAGGAACTGAATTACAGAACAGAACAGGGTCTCAAATTTAGAAAACCAACTTATGCTTGCTTAAGGGGAAAGGTGAGTTGGGGTGCTGCATAAAACCAGAGATTGAAATGAGCACAGATAAAGTTCCTTAAGCCAAATATGGAATAGACAAGAGCTACTCCTTGCTCAACGAAATGGACTCAACACCGCATATTAAACGCCTAAGAATGTACCTGACTAGTAAGTATCTTAAAACCTATGGATTGCTATGTCTCCGAAAGAGAATCAAGCATGTGTACAGGGGCATAAACGCAGCAGTGATAGGATTGGAGAGGTTCGGTGAGCAAATGAAGACCCTTTGAAGTCATATTGCATGGTACCCATTCCACGGGTTTCAACTCTCCAGGTTTAAGGTATTCTTCCTTCAGCTAAAACATGCATGTGGAACCCAGAGTATGATCAACCATGTGATCGGGAGACGTGTTCAAATATGTCTCAGTTTTCCTCCCCTGGTACTCGGGTGCAACATTCCAGACGCTTTACTAACACTCTCCCCACTTGGAGAGTCAGCGCCTTTAACCTCCTGTTTGGCCCAGTTTGCAATTTCTGCGGAAGATGAACAGGAATAGCGAGAACCAATGAGAGACTAGCTGGAGGTGTCTGGACGGGCAAATTTAACTCTCATTTCCCACCAGGAAGAGGAAATAACCAAAGGCTCAGCGTGCCGTGCCGGAACCAGATTAGGGCCTGAAGCCATCCTGCGGTGTTGCGGCCAGCTCACAAGAAAGCGAGTTGAAGAAAGGAGCTCAGGGGCACTGTAATTCACAAACCTGCAGAGTTATAAATGACAGCTATCGTCCAAAAATAGACTGAAGTAAGGCTGCCAAGAGGACTTGAAAGCGGGGCAGAATTGCAGGAAACCGATTTCAGGAGGTAGACTGGAATTGCATTGAAAGCATAGGAAAAGAGGCAGAACGTCCACAATGATGCACTTGGCCAAAAAGGGCGTATGCGTTTTTTCCTGAATATATTCAGGAAAAAACGCATACGCCCTTTTTGGCCAACCAAGCAAGCTTGCAAAGGAAATCTGCACTACAATGAAGTCTCACTTCCCCCCGGTCAAAAGGGCCATCTGAAAAAAGTGTAAAATCCAGAAAGGCAGGACAGGCCATGGAGAACTGGGAGCCTTGTTATGCTGATGGGCGGGATGTAAATTGCCAACAGACACTCGGGAGAAGTGTATGGTGTTTCCTGAAACATCTAAAAAACAAAGCAACAGAGCCTAGGGCACTTCCACTTATGGTCCTATAGCTTAGGGAAATTAAAATCAAAAAGACACAGCCACCCCAAAGTTTGGGACGGCTCTGTTTACAAGAACCTCGTTTACAGTACAAGTTCAACATCGCAGAAAGTGAAAAATGGATAAAGAAGTTGTGGTATTTACTTACAAAGCAATATCACTCAGCAATGAAATCTATGTCATCAGGCCCTTAGCAGCACAATGAGTGGATTCAGGTATGATGATTCTAACTGAAATAAGTCACACAGAAAAAGAAACATCATAAGATATCAGTAATACACGGAATGTAAACTTGGCTACACAGGAACTGAATTACAGAACAGAACAGGGTCTCAAATTTAGAAAACCAACTTATGCTTGCTTAAGGGAAAGGTGAGTTGGGGTGCTGCATAAAACCAGAGATTGAAATGAGCACAGATAAAGTTCCTTAAGCCAAATATGGAATAGACAAGAGCTACTCCTTGCTCAACGAAATGGACTCAACACCGCATATTAAACGCCTAAGAATGTACCTGACTAGTAAGTATCTTAAAACCTATGGATTGCTATGTCTCCGAAAGAGAATCAAGCATGTGTACAGGGGCATAAACGCAGCAGTGATAGGATTGGAGAGGTTCGGTGAGCAAATGAAGACCCTTTGAAGTCATATTGCATGGTACCCATTCCACGGGTTTCAACACCCAGGTTTTAGGTATTCTTCCTTCAGCTAAAACATGCATGTGGAACCCAGAGTATGATCAACCATGTGATCGGGAGACGTGTTCAAATATGTCTCAGTTTTCCTCCCCTGGTACTCGGGTGCAACATTCCAGACGCTTTACTAACACTCTCCCCACTTGGAGAGTCAGCGCCTTTAACCTCCTGTTTGGCCCAGTTTGCAATTTCTGCGGAAGATGAACAGGAATAGCGAGAACCAATGAGAGACTAGCTGGAGGTGTCTGGACGGGCAAATTTAACTCTCATTTCCCACCAGGAAGAGGAATAACCAAAGGCTCAGCGTGCCGTGCCGGAACCAGATTAGGGCCTGAAGCCATCCTGCGGTGTTGCGGCCAGCTCACAAGAAAGCGAGTTGAAGAAAGGAGCTCAGGGGCACTGTAATTCACAAACCTGCAGAGTTATAAATGACAGCTATCGTCCAAAAATAGACTGAAGTAAGGCTGCCAAGAGGACTTGAAAGCGGGGCAGAATTGCAGGAAACCGATTTCAGGAGGTAGACTGGAATTGCATTGAAAGCATAGGAAAAGAGGCAGAACGTCCACAATGATGCACTTGGCCAAAAAGGGCGTATGCGTTTTTTCCTGAATATATTCAGGAAAAAACGCATACGCCCTTTTTGGCCAACCAAGCAAGCTTGCAAAGGAAATCTGCACTACAATGAAGTCTCACTTCCCCCCGGTCAAAAGGGCCATCTGAAAAAAGTGTAAAATCCAGAAAGGCAGGACAGGCCATGGAGAACTGGGAGCCTTGTTATGCTGATGGGCGGGATGTAAATTGCCAACAGACACTCGGGAGAAGTGTATGGTGTTTCCTGAAACATCTAAAAAACAAAGCAACAGAGCCTAGGGCACTTCCACTTATGGTCCTATAGCTTAGGGAAATTAAAATCAAAAAGACACAGCCACCCCAAAGTTTGGAACGGCTCTGTTTACAAGAACCTCGTTTACAGTACAAGTTCAACATCGCAGAAAGTGAAAAATGGATAAAGAAGTTGTGGTATTTACTTACAAAGCAATATCACTCAGCAATGAAATCTATGTCATCAGGCCCTTAGCAGCACAATGAGTGGATTCAGGTATGATGATTCTAACTGAAATAAGTCACACAGAAAAAGAAACATCATAAGATATCAGTAATACACGGAATGTAAACTTGGCTACACAGGAACTGAATTACAGAACAGAACAGGGTCTCAAATTTAGAAAACCAACTTATGCTTGCTTAAGGGGAAAGGTGAGTTGGGGTGCTGCATAAAACCAGAGATTGAAATGAGCACAGATAAAGTTCCTTAAGCCAAATATGGAATAGACAAGAGCTACTCCTTGCTCAACGAAATGGACTCAACACCGCATATTAAACGCCTAAGAATGTACCTGACTAGTAAGTATCTTAAAACCTATGGATTGCTATGTCTCCGAAAGAGAATCAAGCATGTGTACAGGGGCATAAACGCAGCAGTGATAGGATTGGAGAGGTTCGGTGAGCAAATGAAGACCCTTTGAAGTCATATTGCATGGTACCCATTCCACGGGTTTCAACTACCCAGGTTTAAGGTATTCTTCCTTCAGCTAAAACATGCATGTGGAACCCAGAGTATGATCAACCATGTGATCGGGAGACGTGTTCAAATATGTCTCAGTTTTCCTCCCCTGGTACTCGGGTGCAACATTCCAGACGCTTTACTAACACTCTCCCCACTTGGAGAGTCAGCGCCTTTAACCTCCTGTTTGGCCCAGTTTGCAATTTCTGCGGAAGATGAACAGGAATAGCGAGAACCAATGAGAGACTAGCTGGAGGTGTCTGGACGGGCAAATTTAACTCTCATTTCCCACCAGGAAGAGGAAATAACCAAAGGCTCAGCGTGCCGTGCCGGAACCAGATTAGGGCCTGAAGCCATCCTGCGGTGTTGCGGCCAGCTCACAAGAAAGCGAGTTGAAGAAAGGAGCTCAGGGGCACTGTAATTCACAAACCTGCAGAGTTATAAATGACAGCTATCGTCCAAAAATAGACTGAAGTAAGGCTGCCAAGAGGACTTGAAAGCGGGGCAGAATTGCAGGAAACCGATTTCAGGAGGTAGACTGGAATTGCATTGAAAGCATAGGAAAAGAGGCAGAACGTCCACAATGATGCACTTGGCCAAAAAGGGCGTATGCGTTTTTTCCTGAATATATTCAGGAAAAAACGCATACGCCCTTTTTGGCCAACCAAGCAAGCTTGCAAAGGAAATCTGCACTACAATGAAGTCTCACTTCCCCCCGGTCAAAAGGGCCATCTGAAAAAAGTGTAAAATCCAGAAAGGCAGGACAGGCCATGGAGAACTGGGAGCCTTGTTATGCTGATGGGCGGGATGTAAATTGCCAACAGACACTCGGGAGAAGTGTATGGTGTTTCCTGAAACATCTAAAAAACAAAGCAACAGAGCCTAGGGCACTTCCACTTATGGTCCTATAGCTTAGGGAAATTAAAATCAAAAAGACACAGCCACCCCAAAGTTTGGAACGGCTCTGTTTACAAGAACCTCGTTTACAGTACAAGTTCAACATCGCAGAAAGTGAAAAATGGATAAAGAAGTTGTGGTATTTACTTACAAAGCAATATCACTCAGCAATGAAATCTATGTCATCAGGCCCTTAGCAGCACAATGAGTGGATTCAGGTATGATGATTCTAACTGAAATAAGTCACACAGAAAAAGAAACATCATAAGATATCAGTAATACACGGAATGTAAACTTGGCTACACAGGAACTGAATTACAGAACAGAACAGGGTCTCAAATTTAGAAAACCAACTTATGCTTGCTTAAGGGGAAAGGTGAGTTGGGGTGCTGCATAAAACCAGAGATTGAAATGAGCACAGATAAAGTTCCTTAAGCCAAATATGGAATAGACAAGAGCTACTCCTTGCTCAACGAAATGGACTCAACACCGCATATTAAACGCCTAAGAATGTACCTGACTAGTAAGTATCTTAAAACCTATGGATTGCTATGTCTCCGAAAGAGAATCAAGCATGTGTACAGGGGCATAAACGCAGCAGTGATAGGATTGGAGAGGTTCGGTGAGCAAATGAAGACCCTTTGAAGTCATATTGCATGGTACCCATTCCACGGGTTTCAACTCCCAGGTTTAAGGTATTCTTCCTTCAGCTAAAACATGCATGTGGAACCTAGAGTATGATCAACCATGTGATCGGGAGACGTGTTCAAATATGTCTCAGTTTTCCTCCCCTGGTACTCGGGTGCAACATTCCAGACGCTTTACTAACACTCTCCCCACTTGGAGAGTCAGCCCTTTAACCTCCTGTTTGGCCCAGTTTGCAATTTCTGCGGAAGATGAACAGGAATAGCGAGAACCAATGAGAGACTAGCTGGAGGTGTCTGGACGGGCAAATTTAACTCTCATTTCCCACCAGGAAGAGGAAATAACCAAAGGCTCAGCGTGCCGTGCCGGAACCAGATTAGGGCCTGAAGCCATCCTGCGGTGTTGCGGCCAGCTCACAAGAAAGCGAGTTGAAGAAAGGAGCTCAGGGGCACTGTAATTCACAAACCTGCAGAGTTATAAATGACAGCTATCGTCCAAAAATAGACTGAAGTAAGGCTGCCAAGAGGACTTGAAAGCGGGGCAGAATTGCAGGAAACCGATTTCAGGAGGTAGACTGGAATTGCATTGAAAGCATAGGAAAAGAGGCAGAACGTCCACAATGATGCACTTGGCCAAAAAGGGCGTATGCGTTTTTTCCTGAATATATTCAGGAAAAAACGCATACGCCCTTTTTGGCCAACCAAGCAAGCTTGCAAAGGAAATCTGCACTACAATGAAGTCTCACTTCCCCCCGGTCAAAAGGGCCATCTGAAAAAAGTGTAAAATCCAGAAAGGCAGGACAGGCCATGGAGAACTGGGAGCCTTGTTATGCTGATGGGCGGGATGTAAATTGCCAACAGACACTCGGGAGAAGTGTATGGTGTTTCCTGAAACATCTAAAAAACAAAGCAACAGAGCCTAGGGCACTTCCACTTATGGTCCTATAGCTTAGGGAAATTAAAATCAAAAAGACACAGCCACCCCAAAGTTTGGAACGGCTCTGTTTACAAGAACCTCGTTTACAGTACAAGTTCAACATCGCAGAAAGTGAAAAATGGATAAAGAAGTTGTGGTATTTACTTACAAAGCAATATCACTCAGCAATGAAATCTATGTCATCAGGCCCTTAGCAGCACAATGAGTGGATTCAGGTATGATGATTCTAACTGAAATAAGTCACACAGAAAAAGAAACATCATAAGATATCAGTAATACACGGAATGTAAACTTGGCTACACAGGAACTGAATTACAGAACAGAACAGGGTCTCAAATTTAGAAAACCAACTTATGCTTGCTTAAGGGTAAGGTGAGTTGGGGTGCTGCATAAAACCAGAGATTGAAATGAGCACAGATAAAGTTCCTTAAGCCAAATATGGAATAGACAAGAGCTACTCCTTGCTCAACGAAATGGACTCAACACCGCATATTAAACGCCTAAGAATGTACCTGACTAGTAAGTATCTTAAAACCTATGGATTGCTATGTCTCCGAAAGAGAATCAAGCATGTGTACAGGGGCATAAACGCAGCAGTGATAGGATTGGAGAGGTTCGGTGAGCAAATGAAGACCCTTTGAAGTCATATTGCATGGTACCCATTCCACGGGTTTCAACTACGCAGGTTTAAGGTATTCTTCCTTCAGCTAAAACATGCATGTGGAACCCAGAGTATGATCAACCGTGTGATCGGGAGACGTGTTCAAATATGTCTCAGTTTTCCTCCCCTGGTACTCGGGTGCAACATTCCAGACGCTTTACTAACACTCTCCCCACTTGGAGAGTCAGCGCCTTTAACCTCCTGTTTGGCCCAGTTTGCAATTTCTGCGGAAGATGAACAGGAATAGCGAGAACCAATGAGAGACTAGCTGGAGGTGTCTGGACGGGCAAATTTAACTCTCATTTCCCACCAGGAAGAGGAAATAACCAAAGGCTCAGCGTGCCGTGCCGGAACCAGATTAGGGCCTGAAGCCATCCTGCGGTGTTGCGGCCAGCTCACAAGAAAGCGAGTTGAAGAAAGGAGCTCAGGGGCACTGTAATTCACAAACCTGCAGAGTTATAAATGACAGCTATCGTCCAAAAATAGACTGAAGTAAGGCTGCCAAGAGGACTTGAAAGCGGGGCAGAATTGCAGGAAACCGATTTCAGGAGGTAGACTGGAATTGCATTGAAAGCATAGGAAAAGAGGCAGAACGTCCACAATGATGCACTTGGCCAAAAAGGGCGTATGCGTTTTTTCCTGAATATATTCAGGAAAAAACGCATACGCCCTTTTTGGCCAACCAAGCAAGCTTGCAAAGGAAATCTGCACTACAATGAAGTCTCACTTCCCCCCGGTCAAAAGGGCCATCTGAAAAAAGTGTAAAATCCAGAAAGGCAGGACAGGCCATGGAGAACTGGGAGCCTTGTTATGCTGATGGGCGGGATGTAAATTGCCAACAGACACTCGGGAGAAGTGTATGGTGTTTCCTGAAACATCTAAAAAACAAAGCAACAGAGCCTAGGGCACTTCCACTTATGGTCCTATAGCTTAGGGAAATTAAAATCAAAAAGACACAGCCACCCCAAAGTTTGGGACGGCTCTGTTTACAAGAACCTCGTTTACAGTACAAGTTCAACATCGCAGAAAGTGAAAAATGGATAAAGAAGTTGTGGTATTTACTTACAAAGCAATATCACTCAGCAATGAAATCTATGTCATCAGGCCCTTAGCAGCACAATGAGTGGATTCAGGTATGATGATTCTAACTGAAATAAGTCACACAGAAAAAGAAACATCATAAGATATCAGTAATACACGGAATGTAAACTTGGCTACACAGGAACTGAATTACAGAACAGAACAGGGTCTCAAATTTAGAAAACCAACTTATGCTTGCTTAAGGGGAAAGGTGAGTTGGGGTGCTGCATAAAACCAGAGATTGAAATGAGCACAGATAAAGTTCCTTAAGCCAAATATGGAATAGACAAGAGCTACTCCTTGCTCAACGAAATGGACTCAACACCGCATATTAAACGCCTAAGAATGTACCTGACTAGTAAGTATCTTAAAACCTATGGATTGCTATGTCTCCGAAAGAGAATCAAGCATGTGTACAGGGGCATAAACGCAGCAGTGATAGGATTGGAGAGGTTCGGTGAGCAAATGAAGACCCTTTGAAGTCATATTGCATGGTACCCATTCCACGGGTTCAACTCCCAGGTTTAAGGTATTCTTCCTTCAGCTAAAACATGCATGTGGAACCCAGAGTATGATCAACCATGTGAACGGGAGACGTGTTCAAATATGTCTCAGTTTTCCTCCCCTGGTACTCGGGTGCAACATTCCAGACGCTTTACTAACACTCTCCCCACTTGGAGAGTCAGTCCCTTTAACCTCCTGTTTGGCCCAGTTTGCAATTTCTGCGGAAGATGAACAGGAATAGCGAGAACCAATGAGAGACTAGCTGGAGGTGTCTGGACGGGCAAATTTAACTCTCATTTCCCACCAGGAAGAGGAATTAACCAAAGGCTCAGCGTGCCGTGCCGGAACCAGATTAGGGCCTGAAGCCATCCTGCGGTGTTGCGGCCAGCTCACAAGAAAGCGAGTTGAAGAAAGGAGCTCAGGGGCACTGTAATTCACAAACCTGCAGAGTTATAAATGACAGCTATCGTCCAAAAATAGACTGAAGTAAGGCTGCCAAGAGGACTTGAAAGCGGGGCAGAATTGCAGGAAACCGATTTCAGGAGGTAGACTGGAATTGCATTGAAAGCATAGGAAAAGAGGCAGAACGTCCACAATGATGCACTTGGCCAAAAAGGGCGTATGCGTTTTTTCCTGAATATATTCAGGAAAAAACGCATACGCCCTTTTTGGCCAACCAAGCAAGCTTGCAAAGGAAATCTGCACTACAATGAAGTCTCACTTCCCCCCGGTCAAAAGGGCCATCTGAAAAAAGTGTAAAATCCAGAAAGGCAGGACAGGCCATGGAGAACTGGGAGCCTTGTTATGCTGATGGGCGGGATGTAAATTGCCAACAGACACTCGGGAGAAGTGTATGGTGTTTCCTGAAACATCTAAAAAACAAAGCAACAGAGCCTAGGGCACTTCCACTTATGGTCCTATAGCTTAGGGAAATTAAAATCAAAAAGACACAGCCACCCCAAAGTTTGGAACGGCTCTGTTTACAAGAACCTCGTTTACAGTACAAGTTCAACATCGCAGAAAGTGAAAAATGGATAAAGAAGTTGTGGTATTTACTTACAAAGCAATATCACTCAGCAATGAAATCTATGTCATCAGGCCCTTAGCAGCACAATGAGTGGATTCAGGTATGATGATTCTAACTGAAATAAGTCACACAGAAAAAGAAACATCATAAGATATCAGTAATACACGGAATGTAAACTTGGCTACACAGGAACTGAATTACAGAACAGAACAGGGTCTCAAATTTAGAAAACCAACTTATGCTTGCTTAAGGGGAAAGGTGAGTTGGGGTGCTGCATAAAACCAGAGATTGAAATGAGCACAGATAAAGTTCCTTAAGCCAAATATGGAATAGACAAGAGCTACTCCTTGCTCAACGAAATGGACTCAACACCGCATATTAAACGCCTAAGAATGTACCTGACTAGTAAGTATCTTAAAACCTATGGATTGCTATGTCTCCGAAAGAGAATCAAGCATGTGTACAGGGGCATAAACGCAGCAGTGATAGGATTGGAGAGGTTCGGTGAGCAAATGAAGACCCTTTGAAGTCATATTGCATGGTACCCATTCCACGGGTCTCAACTTCCCAGGTTTAAGGTATTCTTCCTTCAGCTAAAACATGCATGTGGAACCCAGAGTATGATCAACCATGTGATCGGGAGACGTGTTCAAATATGTCTCAGTTTTCCTCCCCTGGTACTCGGGTGCAACATTCCAGACGCTTTACTAACACTCTCCCCACTTGGAGAGTCAGTCCTTTAACCTCCTGTTTGGCCCAGTTTGCAATTTCTGCGGAAGATGAACAGGAATAGCGAGAACCAATGAGAGACTAGCTGGAGGTGTCTGGACGGGCAAATTTAACTCTCATTTCCCACCAGGAAGAGGAAATAACCAAAGGCTCAGCGTGCCGTGCCGGAACCAGATTAGGGCCTGAAGCCATCCTGCGGTGTTGCGGCCAGCTCACAAGAAAGCGAGTTGAAGAAAGGAGCTCAGGGGCACTGTAATTCACAAACCTGCAGAGTTATAAATGACAGCTATCGTCCAAAAATAGACTGAAGTAAGGCTGCCAAGAGGACTTGAAAGCGGGGCAGAATTGCAGGAAACCGATTTCAGGAGGTAGACTGGAATTGCATTGAAAGCATAGGAAAAGAGGCAGAACGTCCACAATGATGCACTTGGCCAAAAAGGGCGTATGCGTTTTTTCCTGAATATATTCAGGAAAAAACGCATACGCCCTTTTTGGCCAACCAAGCAAGCTTGCAAAGGAAATCTGCACTACAATGAAGTCTCACTTCCCCCCGGTCAAAAGGGCCATCTGAAAAAAGTGTAAAATCCAGAAAGGCAGGACAGGCCATGGAGAACTGGGAGCCTTGTTATGCTGATGGGCGGGATGTAAATTGCCAACAGACACTCGGGAGAAGTGTATGGTGTTTCCTGAAACATCTAAAAAACAAAGCAACAGAGCCTAGGGCACTTCCACTTATGGTCCTATAGCTTAGGGAAATTAAAATCAAAAAGACACAGCCACCCCAAAGTTTGGACGCTCTGTTTACAAGAACCTCGTTTACAGTACAAGTTCAACATCGCAGAAAGTGAAAAATGGATAAAGAAGTTGTGGTATTTACTTACAAAGCAATATCACTCAGCAATGAAATCTATGTCATCAGGCCCTTAGCAGCACAATGAGTGGATTCAGGTATGATGATTCTAACTGAAATAAGTCACACAGAAAAAGAAACATCATAAGATATCAGTAATACACGGAATGTAAACTTGGCTACACAGGAACTGAATTACAGAACAGAACAGGGTCTCAAATTTAGAAAACCAACTTATGCTTGCTTAAGGGGAAAGGTGAGTTGGGGTGCTGCATAAAACCAGAGATTGAAATGAGCACAGATAAAGTTCCTTAAGCCAAATATGGAATAGACAAGAGCTACTCCTTGCTCAACGAAATGGACTCAACACCGCATATTAAACGCCTAAGAATGTACCTGACTAGTAAGTATCTTAAAACCTATGGATTGCTATGTCTCCGAAAGAGAATCAAGCATGTGTACAGGGGCATAAACGCAGCAGTGATAGGATTGGAGAGGTTCGGTGAGCAAATGAAGACCCTTTGAAGTCATATTGCATGGTACCCATTCCACGGGTTTCAACTACCCAGGTTTAAGGTATTCTTCCTTCAGCTAAAACATGCATGTGGAACCCAGAGTATGATCAACCATGTGACGGGAGACGTGTTCAAATATGTCTCAGTTTTCCTCCCCTGGTACTCGGGTGCAACATTCCAGACGCTTTACTAACACTCTCCCCACTTGGAGAGTCAGCGCCTTTAACCTCCTGTTTGGCCCAGTTTGCAATTTCTGCGGAAGATGAACAGGAATAGCGAGAACCAATGAGAGACTAGCTGGAGGTGTCTGGACGGGCAAATTTAACTCTCATTTCCCACCAGGAAGAGGAAATAACCAAAGGCTCAGCGTGCCGTGCCGGAACCAGATTAGGGCCTGAAGCCATCCTGCGGTGTTGCGGCCAGCTCACAAGAAAGCGAGTTGAAGAAAGGAGCTCAGGGGCACTGTAATTCACAAACCTGCAGAGTTATAAATGACAGCTATCGTCCAAAAATAGACTGAAGTAAGGCTGCCAAGAGGACTTGAAAGCGGGGCAGAATTGCAGGAAACCGATTTCAGGAGGTAGACTGGAATTGCATTGAAAGCATAGGAAAAGAGGCAGAACGTCCACAATGATGCACTTGGCCAAAAAGGGCGTATGCGTTTTTTCCTGAATATATTCAGGAAAAAACGCATACGCCCTTTTTGGCCAACCAAGCAAGCTTGCAAAGGAAATCTGCACTACAATGAAGTCTCACTTCCCCCTGGTCAAAAGGGCCATCTGAAAAAAGTGTAAAATCCAGAAAGGCAGGACAGGCCATGGAGAACTGGGAGCCTTGTTATGCTGATGGGCGGGATGTAAATTGCCAACAGACACTCGGGAGAAGTGTATGGTGTTTCCTGAAACATCTAAAAACAAAGCAACAGAGCCTAGGGCACTTCCACTTATGGTCCTATAGCTTAGGGAAATTAAAATCAAAAAGACACAGCCACCCCAAAGTTTGGGACGCTCTGTTTACAAGAACCTCGTTTACAGTACAAGTTCAACATCGCAGAAAGTGAAAAATGGATAAAGAAGTTGTGGTATTTACTTACAAAGCAATATCACTCAGCAATGAAATCTATGTCATCAGGCCCTTAGCAGCACAATGAGTGGATTCAGGTATGATGATTCTAACTGAAATAAGTCACACAGAAAAAGAAACATCATAAGATATCAGTAATACACGGAATGTAAACTTGGCTACACAGGAACTGAATTACAGAACAGAACAGGGTCTCAAATTTAGAAAACCAACTTATGCTTGCTTAAGGGGAAAGGTGAGTTGGGGTGCTGCATAAAACCAGAGATTGAAATGAGCACAGATAAAGTTCCTTAAGCCAAATATGGAATAGACAAGAGCTACTCCTTGCTCAACGAAATGGACTCAACACCGCATATTAAACGCCTAAGAATGTACCTGACTAGTAAGTATCTTAAAACCTATGGATTGCTATGTCTCCGAAAGAGAATCAAGCATGTGTACAGGGGCATAAACGCAGCAGTGATAGGATTGGAGAGGTTCGGTGAGCAAATGAAGACCCTTTGAAGTCATATTGCATGGTACCCATTCCACGGGTCTCAACTCTCCAGGTTTAAGGTATTCTTCCTTCAGCTAAAACATGCATGTGGAACCCAGAGTATGATCAACCATGTGAACGGGAGACGTGTTCAAATATGTCTCAGTTTTCCTCCCCTGGTACTCGGGTGCAACATTCCAGACGCTTTACTAACACTCTCCCCACTTGGAGAGTCAGGCCTTTAACCTCCTGTTTGGCCCAGTTTGCAATTTCTGCGGAAGATGAACAGGAATAGCGAGAACCAATGAGAGACTAGCTGGAGGTGTCTGGACGGGCAAATTTAACTCTCATTTCCCACCAGGAAGAGGAAATAACCAAAGGCTCAGCGTGCCGTGCCGGAACCAGATTAGGGCCTGAAGCCAACTTGTGGTGTTGCGGCCAGCTCAAAAGAAAGCGAGTTGAAGAAAGGAGATCAGGGGCACTGTAATTCACAAACCTGCAGAGTTATAAATGACAGCTATCGTCCAAAAATAGACTGAAGTAAGGCTGCCAAGAGGACTTGAAAGCGGGGCAGAATTGCAGGAAACCGATTTCAGGAGGTAGACTGGAATTGCATTGAAAGCATAGGAAAAGAGGCAGAACGTTCACAATGATGCACTTGGCCAAAAAGGGCGTATGCGTTTTTTCCTGAATATATTCATGAAAAAACGCATACGCCCTTTTTGGGCCAACCAAGCAAGCTTGCAAAGGAAATCTGCACTACAATGAAGTCTCACTTCCCCCCGGTCAAAAGGGCCATCTGAAAAAGTGTAAAATCCAGAAAGGCAGGACAGGCCATGGAGAACTGGGAGCCTTGTTATGCTGATGGGCGGGATGTAAATTGCCAACAACCACTCGGGAGAAGTGTATGGTGTTTCCTGAAACATCTAAAAAACAAAGCAACAGAGCCTAGGGCACTTCCACTTATGGTCCTATAGCTTAGGGAAATTAAAATCAAAAAGACACAGCCACCCCAAAGTTTGGGACGCCTCTGTTTACAAGAACCTCGTTTACAGTACAAGTTCAACTATCACAGAAAGTGAAAAATGGATAAAGAAGTTGTGGTACTTACTTACAAAGCAATATCACTCAGCAATGAAATCTATGTCATCAGGCCCTTAGCAGCACAATGAGTGGATTCAGGTACTGATGATTCTAACTGAAATAAGTCACACAGAAAAAGAAACATCATAAGATATCAGTAATACACGGAATGTAAACTTGGCTACACAGGAACTGAATTACAGAACAGAACAGGGTCTCAAATTTAGAAAACCAACTTATGCTTGCTTAAGGGGAAAGGTGAGTTGGGGTGCTGCATAAAACCAGAGATTGAAATGAGCACAGATAAAGTTCCTTAAGCCAAATATGGAATAGACAAGAGCTACTCCTTGCTCAACGAAATGGACTCAACACCGCATATTAAACGCCTAAGAATGTACCTGACTAGTAAGTATCTTAAAACCTATGGATTGCTATGTCTCCGAAAGAGAATCAAGCATGTGTACAGGGGCATAAACGCAGCAGTGATAGGATTGGAGAGGTTCGGTGAGCAAATGAAGACCCTTTGAAGTCATATTGCATGGTACCCATTCCACGGGTCTCAACTCTCCAGGTTTAAGGTATTCTTCCTTCAGCTAAAACATGCATGTGTCCCTAGAGTATGATCAACCATGTGATCGGGAGACGTGTTCAAATATGTCTCAGTTTTCGTACCCTGGTACTCGGGTGCAACATTCCAGACGCTTTACTAACACTCTCCCCACTTGGAGAGTCAGTCCCTTTAACCTCCTGTTTGGCCCAGTTTGCAATTTCTGCGGAAGATGAACAGGAATAGCGAGAACCAATGAGAGACTAGCTGGAGGTGTCTGGACGGGCAAATTTAACTCTCATTTCCCACCAGGAAGAGGAATTAACCAAAGGCTCAGCGTGCCGTGCCGGAACCAGATTAGGGCCTGAAGCCATCCTGCGGTGTTGCGGCCAGCTCACAAGAAAGCGAGTTGAAGAAAGGAGCTCAGGGGCACTGTAATTCACAAACCTGCAGAGTTATAAATGACAGCTATCGTCCAAAAATATACTGAAGTAAGGCTGCCAAGAGGACTTGAAAGCGGGGCAGAATTGCAGGAAACCGATTTCAGGAGGTAGACTGGAATTGCATTGAAAGCATAGGAAAAGAGGCAGAACGTCCACAATGATGCACTTGGCCAAAAAGGGCGTATGCGTTTTTTCCTGAATATATTCAGGAAAAAACGCATACGCCCTTTTTGGCCAACCAAGCAAGCTTGCAAAGGAAATCTGCACTACAATGAAGTCTCACTTCCCCCCGGTCAAAAGGGCCATCTGAAAAAAGTGTAAAATCCAGAAAGGCAGGACAGGCCATGGAGAACTGGGAGCCTTGTTATGCTGATGGGCGGGATGTAAATTGCCAACAGACACTCGGGAGAAGTGTATGGTGTTTCCTGAAACATCTAAAAAACAAAGCAACAGAGCCTAGGGCACTTCCACTTATGGTCCTATAGCTTAGGGAAATTAAAATCAAAAAGACACAGCCACCCCAAAGTTTGGGAACGCCTCTGTTTACAAGAACCTCGTTTACAGTACAAGTTCAACATCGCAGAAAGTGAAAAATGGATAAAGAAGTTGTGGTATTTACTTACAAAGCAATATCACTCAGCAATGAAATCTATGTCATCAGGCCCTTAGCAGCACAATGAGTGGATTCAGGTATGATGATTCTAACTGAAATAAGTCACACAGAAAAAGAAACATCATAAGATATCAGTAATACACGGAATGTAAACTTGGCTACACAGGAACTGAATTACAGAACAGAACAGGGTCTCAAATTTAGAAAACCAACTTATGCTTGCTTAAGGGGAAAGGTGAGTTGGGGTGCTGCATAAAACCAGAGATTGAAATGAGCACAGATAAAGTTCCTTAAGCCAAATATGGAATAGACAAGAGCTACTCCTTGCTCAACGAAATGGACTCAACACCGCATATTAAACGCCTAAGAATGTACCTGACTAGTAAGTATCTTAAAACCTATGGATTGCTATGTCTCCGAAAGAGAATCAAGCATGTGTACAGGGGCATAAACGCAGCAGTGATAGGATTGGAGAGGTTCGGTGAGCAAATGAAGACCCTTTGAAGTCATATTGCATGGTACCCATTCCACGGGTCTTCAACTACTCCAGGTTTAAGGTATTCTTCCTTCAGCTAAAACATGCATGTGGAACCCTAGAGTATGATCAACCATGTGATCGGGAGACGTGTTCAAATATGTCTCAGTTTTCCTCCCCTGGTACTCGGGTGCAACATTCCAGACGCTTTACTAACACTCTCCCCGACTTGGAGAGTCAGTCCCTTTAACCTCCTGTTTGGCCCAGTTTGCAATTTCTGCGGAAGATGAACAGGAATAGCGAGAACCAATGAGAGACTAGCTGGAGGTGTCTGGACGGGCAAATTTAACTCTCATTTCCCACCAGGAAGAGGAATTAACCAAAGGCTCAGCGTGCCGTGCCGGAACCAGATTAGGGCCTGAAGCCATCCTGCGGTGTTGCGGCCAGCTCACAAGAAAGCGAGTTGAAGAAAGGAGCTCAGGGGCACTGTAATTCACAAACCTGCAGAGTTATAAATGACAGCTATCGTCCAAAAATAGACTGAAGTAAGGCTGCCAAGAGGACTTGAAAGCGGGGCAGAATTGCAGGAAACCGATTTCAGGAGGTAGACTGGAATTGCATTGAAAGCATAGGAAAAGAGGCAGAACGTCCACAATGATGCACTTGGCCAAAAAGGGCGTATGCGTTTTTTCCTGAATATATTCAGGAAAAAACGCATACGCCCTTTTTGGCCAACCAAGCAAGCTTGCAAAGGAAATCTGCACTACAATGAAGTCTCACTTCCCCCCGGTCAAAAGGGCCATCTGAAAAAAGTGTAAAATCCAGAAAGGCAGGACAGGCCATGGAGAACTGGGAGCCTTGTTATGCTGATGGGCGGGATGTAAATTGCCAACAGACACTCGGGAGAAGTGTATGGTGTTTCCTGAAACATCTAAAAAACAAAGCAACAGAGCCTAGGGCACTTCCACTTATGGTCCTATAGCTTAGGGAAATTAAAATCAAAAAGACACAGCCACCCCAAAGTTTGGGACGCCTCTGTTTACAAGAACCTCGTTTACAGTACAAGTTCAACATCGCAGAAAGTGAAAAATGGATAAAGAAGTTGTGGTATTTACTTACAAAGCAATATCACTCAGCAATGAAATCTATGTCATCAGGCCCTTAGCAGCACAATGAGTGGATTCAGGTATGATGATTCTAACTGAAATAAGTCACACAGAAAAAGAAACATCATAAGATATCAGTAATACACGGAATGTAAACTTGGCTACACAGGAACTGAATTACAGAACAGAACAGGGTCTCAAATTTAGAAAACCAACTTATGCTTGCTTAAGGGGAAAGGTGAGTTGGGGTGCTGCATAAAACCAGAGATTGAAATGAGCACAGATAAAGTTCCTTAAGCCAAATATGGAATAGACAAGAGCTACTCCTTGCTCAACGAAATGGACTCAACACCGCATATTAAACGCCTAAGAATGTACCTGACTAGTAAGTATCTTAAAACCTATGGATTGCTATGTCTCCGAAAGAGAATCAAGCATGTGTACAGGGGCATAAACGCAGCAGTGATAGGATTGGAGAGGTTCGGTGAGCAAATGAAGACCCTTTGAAGTCATATTGCATGGTACCCATTCCACGGGTCTTCAACTACTCCAGGTTTAAGGTATTCTTCCTTCAGCTAAAACATGCATGTGGAACCCAGAGTATGATCAACCATGTGAATCGGGAGACGTGTTCAAATATGTCTCAGTTTTCCTCCCCTGGTACTCGGGTGCAACATTCCAGACGCTTTACTAACACTCTCCCCACTTGGAGAGTCAGTCGCCTTTAACCTCCTGTTTGGCCCAGTTTGCAATTTCTGCGGAAGATGAACAGGAATAGCGAGAACCAATGAGAGACTAGCTGGAGGTGTCTGGACGGGCAAATTTAACTCTCATTTCCCACCAGGAAGAGGAATAACCAAAGGCTCAGCGTGCCGTACCGGAACCAGATTAGGGCCTGAAGCCATCCTGCGGTGTTGCGGCCAGCTCACAAGAAAGCGAGTTGAAGAAAGGAGCTCAGGGGCACTGTAATTCACAAACCTGCAGAGTTATAAATGACAGCTATCGTCCAAAAATAGACTGAAGTAAGGCTGCCAAGAGGACTTGAAAGCGGGGCAGAATTGCAGGAAACCGATTTCAGGAGGTAGACTGGAATTGCATTGAAAGCATAGGAAAAGAGGCAGAACGTCCACAATGATGCACTTGGCCAAAAAGGGCGTATGCGTTTTTTCCTGAATATATTCAGGAAAAAACGCATACGCCCTTTTTGGCCAACCAAGCAAGCTTGCAAAGGAAATCTGCACTACAATGAAGTCTCACTTCCCCCCGGTCAAAAGGGCCATCTGAAAAAAGTGTAAAATCCAGAAAGGCAGGACAGGCCATGGAGAACTGGGAGCCTTGTTATGCTGATGGGCGGGATGTAAATTGCCAACAGACACTCGGGAGAAGTGTATGGTGTTTCCTGAAACATCTAAAAAACAAAGCAACAGAGCCTAGGGCACTTCCACTTATGGTCCTATAGCTTAGGGAAATTAAAATCAAAAAGACACAGCCACCCCAAAGTTTGGGACGCCTCTGTTTACAAGAACCTCGTTTACAGTACAAGTTCAACATCGCAGAAAGTGAAAAATGGATAAAGAAGTTGTGGTATTTTACTTACAAATGCAATATCACTCAGCAATGAAATCTATGTCATCAGGCCCTTAGCAGCACAATGAGTGGATTCAGGTATGATGATTCTAACTGAAATAAGTCACACAGAAAAAGAAACATCATAAGATATCAGTAATACACGGAATGTAAACTTGGCTACACAGGAACTGAATTCCAGAACAGAACAGGGTCTCAAATTTAGAAAACCAACTTATGCTTGCTTAAGGGGAAAGGTGAGTTGGGGTGCTGCATAAAACCAGAGATTGAAATGAGCACAGATAAAGTTCCTTAAGCCAAATATGGAATAGACAAGAGCTACTCCTTGCTCAACGAAATGGACTCAACACCGCATATTAAACGCCTAAGAATGTACCTGACTAGTAAGTATCTTAAAACCTATGGATTGCTATGTCTCCGAAAGAGAATCAAGCATGTGTACAGGGGCATAAACGCAGCAGTGATAGGATTGGAGAGGTTCGGTGAGCAAATGAAGACCCTTTGAAGTCATATTGCATGGTACCCATTCCACGGGTTTCAACTACCCAGGTTTAAGGTATTCTTCCTTCAGCTAAAACATGCATGTGGAACCCTAGAGTATGATCAACCATGTGATCGGGAGACGTGTTCAAATATGTCTCAGTTTTCCTCCCCTGGTACTCGGGTGCAACATTCCAGACGCTTTACTAACACTCTCCCCGACTTGGAGAGTCAGTCGCCTTTAACCTCCTGTTTGGCCCAGTTTGCAATTTCTGCGGAAGATGAACAGGAATAGCGAGAACCAATGAGAGACTAGCTGGAGGTGTCTGGACGGGCAAATTTAACTCTCATTTCCCACCAGGAAGAGGAATAACCAAAGGCTCAGCGTGCCGTGCCGGAACCAGATTAGGGCCTGAAGCCATCCTGCGGTGTTGCGGCCAGCTCACAAGAAAGCGAGTTGAAGAAAGGAGCTCAGGGGCACTGTAATTCACAAACCTGCAGAGTTATAAATGACAGCTATCGTCCAAAAATAGACTGAAGTAAGGCTGCCAAGAGGACTTGAAAGCGGGGCAGAATTGCAGGAAACCGATTTCAGGAGGTAGACTGGAATTGCATTGAAAGCATAGGAAAAGAGGCAGAACGTCCACAATGATGCACTTGGCCAAAAAGGGCGTATGCGTTTTTTCCTGAATATATTCAGGAAAAAACGCATACGCCCTTTTTGGCCAACCAAGCAAGCTTGCAAAGGAAATCTGCACTACAATGAAGTCTCACTTCCCCCCGGTCAAAAGGGCCATCTGAAAAAAGTGTAAAATCCAGAAAGGCAGGACAGGCCATGGAGAACTGGGAGCCTTGTTATGCTGATGGGCGGGATGTAAATTGCCAACAGACACTCGGGAGAAGTGTATGGTGTTTCCTGAAACATCTAAAAAACAAAGCAACAGAGCCTAGGGCACTTCCACTTATGGTCCTATAGCTTAGGGAAATTAAAATCAAAAAGACACAGCCACCCCAAAGTTTGGGACGGCTCTGTTTACAAGAACCTCGTTTACAGTACAAGTTCAACATCGCAGAAAGTGAAAAATGGATAAAGAAGTTGTGGTACTTACTTACAAATGCAATATCACTCAGCAATGAAATCTATGTCATCAGGCCCTTAGCAGCACAATGAGTGGATTCAGGTATGATGATTCTAACTGAAATAAGTCACACAGAAAAAGAAACATCATAAGATATCAGTAATACACGGAATGTAAACTTGGCTACACAGGAACTGAATTACAGAACAGAACAGGGTCTCAAATTTAGAAAACCAACTTATGCTTGCTTAAGGGTAAAGGTGAGTTGGGGTGCTGCATAAAACCAGAGATTGAAATGAGCACAGATAAAGTTCCTTAAGCCAAATATGGAATAGACAAGAGCTACTCCTTGCTCAACGAAATGGACTCAACACCGCATATTAAACGCCTAAGAATGTACCTGACTAGTAAGTATCTTAAAACCTATGGATTGCTATGTCTCCGAAAGAGAATCAAGCATGTGTACAGGGGCATAAACGCAGCAGTGATAGGATTGGAGAGGTTCGGTGAGCAAATGAAGACCCTTTGAAGTCATATTGCATGGTACCCATTCCACGGGTCTCAACTCTCCAGGTTTAAGGTATTCTTCCTTCAGCTAAAACATGCATGTGGAACCCAGAGTATGATCAACCATGTGAATGGGAGACGTGTTCAAATATGTCTCAGTTTTCCTCCCCTGGTACTCGGGTGCAACATTCCAGACGCTTTACTAACACTCTCCCCACTTGGAGAGTCAGTCGCCTTTAACCTCCTGTTTGGCCCAGTTTGCAATTTCTGCGGAAGATGAACAGGAATAGCGAGAACCAATGAGAGACTAGCTGGAGGTGTCTGGACGGGCAAATTTAACTCTCATTTCCCACCAGGAAGAGGAATTAACCAAAGGCTCAGCGTGCCGTGCCGGAACCAGATTAGGGCCTGAAGCCATCCTGCGGTGTTGCGGCCAGCTCACAAGAAAGCGAGTTGAAGAAAGGAGCTCAGGGGCACTGTAATTCACAAACCTGCAGAGTTATAAATGACAGCTATCGTCCAAAAATAGACTGAAGTAAGGCTGCCAAGAGGACTTGAAAGCGGGGCAGAATTGCAGGAAACCGATTTCAGGAGGTAGACTGGAATTGCATTGAAAGCATAGGAAAAGAGGCAGAACGTCCACAATGATGCACTTGGCCAAAAAGGGCGTATGCGTTTTTTCCTGAATATATTCAGGAAAAAACGCATACGCCCTTTTTGGCCAACCAAGCAAGCTTGCAAAGGAAATCTGCACTACAATGAAGTCTCACTTCCCCCCGGTCAAAAGGGCCATCTGAAAAAAGTGTAAAATCCAGAAAGGCAGGACAGGCCATGGAGAACTGGGAGCCTTGTTATGCTGATGGGCGGGATGTAAATTGCCAACAGACACTCGGGAGAAGTGTATGGTGTTTCCTGAAACATCTAAAAAACAAAGCAACAGAGCCTAGGGCACTTCCACTTATGGTCCTATAGCTTAGGGAAATTAAAATCAAAAAGACACAGCCACCCCAAAGTTTGGGACGGCCTCTGTTTACAAGAACCTCGTTTACAGTACAAGTTCAACATCGCAGAAAGTGAAAAATGGATAAAGAAGTTGTGGTATTTACTTACAAAGCAATATCACTCAGCAATGAAATCTATGTCATCAGGCCCTTAGCAGCACAATGAGTGGATTCAGGTATGATGATTCTAACTGAAATAAGTCACACAGAAAAAGAAACATCATAAGCATCGAATCAGAATAATACACAGGATGTCAAACTGGGAACTTAAAGGGAACTGCATAAAACAGACAGACAGAACATAGGTGCTCAAATATTAGAAAACCAACATTCTGCTTGCTTAAGGGTAAGGTGAGATGGGGTGC
>NC_047037.1:40472-90472 GCF_011762595.2 Tursiops truncatus | reverse complement strand
GGACGGGGGACGGTTTAGGGTCCAGGGTGAGGTTACGCAACGCTTTAGGGGGAGCGTACGTGTGAGGGCAGCCGGGTTAGTGTTAGCGTACGGTTTAGGATTAGGGGACCGGGTGAGGGTCAGGCTTCGGGGAAGGGTTAGGGTTAGGGTTCGGGCTAGGGTTAGGGTTAGGGGACGGGGACGGTTTAGGGTCACGGTGAGGGTACGACAACGCTTTAGGGGGAGCGTAGGTGTGGGGGCGCGGGTTAGTGTTAGCGTACGGGTTAGGATTAGGGGACGGGTGAGGGTCAGGCTTCGGGGAAGGGTTAGGGTTAGGGTTCGGGGCTAGGGTTAGGGTTAGGGGACGGGGACGGTTTAGGGTCCAGGGGAGGGTACGACAACGCTTTAGGGGGAGCGTACGCGTGAGGGCAGCGGTTAGTGTTAGCGTACGGGTTAGGATTAGGGGACGGGTGAGGGGAAGGCTTCGGGGAAGTGTTAGGGTTAGGGTTCGGGCTAGGGTTAGGGTTAGGGGACTGGGGACGGTTTAGGGTCCAGGTGAGGGTACGACAAGCTTTAGGTGGGGAGCGTACGTGTGAGGGCGGTGGTTAGGTGGGTTAGCGTACGGGTTAGATTTAGGGGACGGGTGAGGGTCAGGCTTCGGGGTAAGGGTTAGGGTTAGGGTTCGGGGCTAGGGTTAGGGTTAGGGGACGGGGACGGTTTAGGGTCCAGGTGAGGGTACGACAACGCTTTAGGGGGAGCGTACGTGTGAGGGCGCCGGTTAGTGTTAGCGTACGGGTTAGGATTAGGGGACGGGTGAGGGTCAGGCTTCGGAGGAAGGGTTAGGGTTAGGGTTCGGGCTAGGGTTAGGGTTAGGGGACGGGGACGGTTTAGGGTCCAGGTGAGGGTACGACAACGCTTTAGGGGGAGCGTAGGTGTGAGGGCGCTGGGTTAGTGTTAGCGTACGGGTTAGGATTAGGGGACGGGTGAGGGTCAGGCTTCGGGGAAGGGTTAGGGTTAGGGTTCGGGCTAGGGTTAGGGTTAGGGGACGGGGACGGTTTAGGGTCCAGGTGAGGGTTACGACAACGCTTTAGGGGGAGCGTACGTGTGAGGGCGCGGGTTAGTGTTAGCGTACGGGTTAGGATTAGGGGACGGGTGAGGGTCAGGCTTCGGGGAAGGGTTAGGGTTAGGGTTCGGGCTAGGTTAGGGTTAGGGGACGGGGACGGTTTAGGGTCCAGGTGAGGGTACGACAACGCTTTAGGGGAGCGTACGTGTGAGGGCGCGGGTTAGTGTTAGCGTACGGGTTAGGATTAGGGGACGGGTGAGGGTCAGGCTTCGGGGAAGGGTTAGGGTTAGGGTTCGGGCTAGGGTTAGGGTTAGGGGACGGGGACGGTTTAGGGTCCAGGTGAGGGTACGACAACGCTTTAGGGGGAGCGTAGGTGTGAGGGCGCGGGTTAGTGTTAGCGTACGGGTTAGGATTAGGGGACGGGTGAGGTTTAGGGTCGTGGGAAGGGTTAGGGTTAGGGTTCGGGCTAGGTTAGGGTTAGGGGACGGGGACGGTTTAGGGTCAGGTGAGGGTACGACAACGCTTTAGGGGAGCGTAGGTGTGAGGGCGCGGGTTAGTGTTAGCGTACGGGTCGGGATAGGGTTAGGGTTACGGGACGGGGAGGGTCAGGCTCGGGGAAGGGTTAGGGTTAGGGTTCGGCTAGGGTTAGGGGATAGGGGACGGGGACGGTTTAGGGTCCAGGGGAGGGTACGACAACGCTTTAGGGGGAGCGTAGGTGTGAGGGCGCGGGATTAGTGGTTAGCGTACGGGTTAGGATTAGGGACGGTGAGGGT
Organism: Tursiops truncatus; assembly: GCF_011762595.2. Classification (NCBI taxonomy): domain Eukaryota; kingdom Metazoa; phylum Chordata; class Mammalia; order Artiodactyla; family Delphinidae; genus Tursiops; species Tursiops truncatus. Next base: position 88,657 of record NC_047037.1, on the reverse strand, counting down.
CAGGCTTCGGGGAAGGGTTAGGGTTAGGGTTCGGGCTAGGGTTTAGGGTTAGGGGACGGGGGACGGTGTTGGGGTCAGGGGAGGGTACGACAACGCTTTAGGGGAGTGTACGTGTGAGGGCGCGGGTTAGTTTTAGCGTACGGGTTAGGATTAGGGGTCGGGTGAGGGTCAGGCTTCGGGGAAGGGTTAGGGTTAGGGTTCGGGCTAGGGTTAGGGTTAGGGGACGGGGACGGTTTAGGATCCAGGGGAGGGTACGACAACGCTTTAGGGGAGCGTCCGTGTGAGGGCGCGGTTTAGTGTTAGCGTACGGTTAGGATTAGGGGACGGGTGAGGGTCAGGCTTCGGGGAAGGGTTAGGGTTAGGGTTCGGGCTAGGGTTAGGGTTAGGGGACGGGGGACGGTTTAGGGTCCAGGTGAGGGTAACGACAACCGCTTTAGGGGGAGCGTGCGGGGTGAGGGCGCGGGTTAGTGTTAGCGTACGGGTTAGGATTAGGGGACGGGTGAGGGTCAGGCTTCGGGAAGGGTTAGGGTTAGGGTTACGGGCTAGGGTTAGGGTTAGGGGACGGGGACGGTTTAGGGTCCAGGTGAGGGTACGACAACGCTTTAGCGGGGAGCGTACGTGTGAGGGCGCGGGTTAGTGTTAGCGTACGGGTTAGGATTAGGGGACGGGTGAGGGTCAGGCTTCGGGGAAGGGTTAGGGTTAGGTTCGGGCTAGGGTTAGGGTTAGGGGACGGGGACGGTTTAGGGTCCAGTGGAGGGTAGGACAACGCTTTAGGGGGAGCGTACGTGTGAGGGCGCGGGTTAGTGTTAGCGTACGGGTTAGGATTAGGGACGGGTGAGTGTCAGGCTTCGGGAAGGTTTAGGGTTAGGGTTCGGGCTAGGGTTAGGGTTAGGGGACGGGGACGGTTTAGGGTCCAGGAGTGAGGGTACGGCAACGCTTTAGGGGGAGCGTAGCGTGTGAGGGCGCGGGTTAGTGTTAGCGTACGGGTTAGGATTAGGGGACGGGTGAGGGTCAGGCTTCGGGGAAGGGTTAGGGTTAGGGTTCGGGCTAGGGTTAGGGTTAGGGGACGGTGACGGTTTAGGGTCCAGGTGAGGGTACGACAACGCTTTAGGGGGAGCGTAACGTGTGAGGGCGTGGGTTAGTGTTAGCGTACGGGTTAGGATTAGGGGACGGGTGAGGGTCAGGCTTCGGGAAGGGTTAGGGTTAGGGTTCGGGCTAGGGTTAGGGTTAGGGGACGGGGACGGTTTAGGGTCCAGGTGGAGGGTACGACAACGCTTTAGGGGAGACGTACGGTGTGAGGGCCGCGGGTTTAGTGTTAGCGTACGGGTTCAGATAGGGGACGGGTGAGGGTCAGGCTTCGGGGAAGGGTTAGGGTTATGGTTCGGGCTAGGGTTAGGGTTAGGGACGGTGGACGGTTTAGGGTCCTAGGTGAGGGTACGACAAACGCTTTAGGGGGAGCGTACGTGTGAGGGCGCGGGTTAGTGTTAGCGTACGGGTTAGGATTAAGGGACCGGTGAGGTCAGGCTTCGGGGAAGGGTTAGGGTTTAGGGTTCGGGCTAGGTTAGGGTTAGGGGAACGGGGACGGTTTAGGGTCCAGGTGAGGGTACGACAACGCTTTAGGGGGAGCGTACGTGTGAGGGCGCGGTTAGTGTTAGCGTACGGTAGGATTAGGGGTAACGGGTGAGGGTCAGGCTTCGGGGAAGGGTTAGGGTTAGGGTTCGGGCTAGGGTTAGGGGACGGGGACGGGGACGGTTTAGGGTCCAGGGAGGGTACGACAACGCTTTAGGGGGAGCGTACGTGTGAGGGCGTGGGTTAGTGTTATCGTACGGGGTTAGGATTAGGGGACGGGGACGGTTTAGGGTCAGGCTTCGGGGAAGGTTAGGGTTAGGGTTCGAGCTAGGGTTAGGGTTAGGGGACGGGGACTGTTTAGGGTCCAGGTGAGGGTACGACAAGCTTTAGGGGGAGCGTACGTGTGAGGGCGCGGGTTAGTGTTAGCGTACGGGTTAAGGATTAGGGGACGGGTGAGGGTCAGGCTTCGGGGAAGGGTTACGGTTAGGGTTAGGGCTAGGGCTAGGGTTAGGGTTAGGGGACGGGGGACGGTTTAGGGTCCAGGGGAGGGTACACAACGCTTTAGGGGGAGCGTACGTGTGAGGGCGCGGGTTAGTGTTAGCGTACGGGTTAGGATTAGGGGACGGGTGAGGGTCAGGCTTCGGGGAAGGGTTAGGGTTAGGGTTCGGGCTAGGGTTAGGGTTAGGGACGGGGACGGTTTAGGGTCCAGGGGAGGGTACGACAACGCTTTAGGGGAGCGTACGTGTGAGGGCGCGGGTTAGTGTTAGCGTACGGGTTAGGATTAGGGGACGGGTGAGGGTCAGGCTTCGGGGAAGGGTTAGGGTTAGGGTTCGGGCTAGGGTTAGGGTTAGGGGACGGGGACGGTTTAGGGTCCAGGGGAGGGTACGACAACGCTTTAGGGGGAGCGTACGTGTGAGGGCGTCGGGTTAGTGTTAGCGTACGGGTTAGGATTAGGGGACGGGTGAGGGTCAGGCTTCGGGGAAGGGTTAGGGTTAGGGTTCGGGCTTAGGGTTAGGGTTAGGGGACGGGGACGGTTTAGGGTCCAGGTGAGGGTACGACAACGCTTTAGGGGGAGCGTAAGTGTGAGGGCGTGGGTTAGTGTTAGCATATGGGTTAGGATTAGGGGACGGGTGAGGGTCAGGCTTCGGGGAAGTTTTTAGGGTTAGGGTTCGGGCTAGGGTTAGGGTTAGGGGACGGGGACGGTTTAGGGTCCAGGTGAGGGTACGACAACGCTTTAGGGGATGCGTAAGTGTGAGGGGCCGCGGTTAGTGTAGCGTACGGGTTAGGATTAGGGGGACGGGTGAGGTCAGCTTCGGGGAAGGGTTAGGGTTAGGGTTCGGCTAGGGTTAGGGTTAGGGGACGGGGACGGTTTAGGTACCAGGGGAGGGTACGACAACGCTTTAGGGGGAGCGTAGGTGTGAGGGGGGCGGGTTAGTGTTAGCGTACGGTTAGGATTAGGGGACGGGTGAGGGTTCCGGCCTTCGGGGGAAGTGTTAGGGTTAGGGGTTCGGGCTAGGGTTATGGTTAGGGGACGGGGACGGTTTAGGGTCCGGGGAGGGTACGACAACGCTTTAGGTGGAGCGTAGGTGTGAGGGCAAGGGTTAGTGTTAGCGTACGGGTTAGGATTAGGGGACGGGTGAGGGTCAGGCTTCGGGGGAAGTGTTAGGGTTAGGGTCAGGCTAGGGTTAGGGTTAGGGGCGGGGACGTTTTAGGGTACACGTGAGGGTATGACAATGCTTTAGGGGGAGCGTACGTGTGAGGCGTGGGTTAGTGTTAGCGTACGGGTTAGGATAGGGGACTGGGTGAGGCGTCAGGCTTCGGGGAGGGTTAGGTTAGGTTTCGGGCTAGGGTTAGGGTTAGGGGACGGGGACGGTTTATGGGTCAGGGAGGGTACGACAACGCTTTAGGGGAGCAGTACGTGTGAGGGCGCGGGTTAGTGTTAGCGTACGGGTTTAGGATTAGGGGACGGTGAGGGTCAGGCTTCGGGGAAGGGTTAGGGTTAGGGTTCGGGCTAGGTTAGGGTTAGGGGACGGGGACGGTTAGGTCCAGAGGGAGGGTACGACAAACGCTTTAGGGGAGCTGTACGTGTGAGGGCGCGGTTAGTGTTAGCGCTACGGGTTAGGCTTAGGACAGTGGAGGGTCAGGCTTCGGGGGAAGGGTTAGGGTTAGGGTTCGGCTAGGGTTAGGGTTAGGGGACGGGGCGTTTTGGGTCCAGGGGAGGGTACGACAATGCTTTAGGGGGGAGCGTACGTGTGAGGGACGCGGTTAGTGTTAGCGTACGGGTTAGGATTAGGGGACGGGTGAGGGTCAGCTTTCGTGGAAGTGTTAGGGTTAGGGTTCGGGCTAGGGTTAGGGTAGGGGATGGGGACGGTTAGGGTCAGGGGAGGGTACGACAACGCTTTAGGGGAGCGTACGTGTGAGGGCGCGGGTTTAGTGTTATAGCCTAGGGTTAGGATTAGGGGACGGGTGAGGGTCAGGCTTCGGGGAAGGGTTAGGGTTAGGGTTCGGGCTAGGGTTAGGGTTAGGGGACGGGGAACGTTAGGGTCCAGGGGAGGGTAACGACAACGCTTTAGGGGGAGCGTAGTGTGAGGGCGCGGGTTAGTGTTAGCGTACGGGTTAGGATTAGGGGACGGTGAGGGTCAGGCTTCGGGGAAGGGTTAGGGTTAGCGTACGGGTTAGGGTTAGGGGACGGGGACGGTTTTAGGGTCCAGGGGAGGGTACGGCAACGCTTTAGGGGGAGCGTACGTGTGAGGGCGCGGGTTTAGTGTTAGCGTACGGGTTAGGATTAGGGGACGGGTGAGGGTCAGGCTTCGGGGAAGGGTTAGGGTTAGGGTTCGGGCTAGGGTTAGGGTTAGGGGACGGGGACGGTTTAGGGTCCAGGTGAGGTTACGACAACGCTTTAGGGGAGCGTACGTGTGAGGGCGCGGGTTAGTGTTAGCGTCCGGGTTCGGATTAGGGGACGGGTGAGGGTCAGGCTTCGGGGAAGGTTAGGGTTAGGGTTCGTGCTAGGGTTAGGGTTAGGGGACGGGGACGGTTTAGGGGGAGCGTACGTGTGAGGGCGCGGGTTAGTGTTAGCGTACGGGTTAGGATTAGGGGACGGGTGAGGGTCAGGCTCGGGGAAGGTTAGGGTTAGGGTTCGGGCTAGGGTTAGGGTTAGGGGACGGGGACGGTTTAGGGTCCAGGGAGGGTACGAGCAACGCTTTAGGGGAGCGTACGGTGTGAGGGCGAGGGTTTAGTGTTAGCGTACGGGTTAGGATTAGGGGACGGTTGATGGGTCAGGCTTCGGGGAAGGGTTAGGGTTAGGGTTCGGGCTAGGGTTAGGGTTAGGGGACGGGGACGGTTTAGGGTCCAGGTGAGGGTACGACAACGCTTTAGGGGGAGCGTACGTGTGAGGGCGCGGGTTAGTGTTAGCGTACGGGTTAGGGTAGGGGACGGGTGAGGGTCAGGCTTCGGGGAAGGGTTAGGGTTAGGGTTCGGGCTAGGGTTAGGGTTAGGGGACTGGGGACGGTTTAGGGTCCAGGTGAGGCGTACGACAACGCTTTTAGGGGAGCGTACGTGTGAAGGGCGCGGCGTTAGTGTTAGGTACGGGTTAGGATTAGGGACGAGGTTGAGGGTTCAGCTTCGGGGAAGGTTAGGGTTAGGGTTTCGGGCTAGGCGTTAGGGTTAGGGGACGGGGACGGTTTAGGGTCCAGGTGAGGGTACGACAACGCTTTAGGGGAGCGTACGTGTGAGGGGCGGGTTAGTGTTAGCGCTAGGTTAGGATTAGGGGAAGGGGAGTGGTCAGGCTTCGGGAAGGGTTAGGGTTAGGGTTCGGGCTAGGGTTAGGGTTAGGGGAAGGGACGGTTTAGGGTCCAGGTGAGGGTCCGGACAAACGCTTTAGGGGGAGCGTACGTGTAGATGGGCGCGGGTTAGTTGTTAGCGTACGGGTTAGGATTAGGGGACGGGTGAGGGTCAGGCTTCGGGGGAAGGGTTAGGGTTAGGGTTCGGGGTCTAGGGTAGGGGTTAGGGGACGGGGACGGTTTAGGGTCCAGGGGAGGGTACGACAACGCTTTAGGGGGAGCGTAGGTGTGAGGGCGCGGGTTAGTGTTAGCGTACGGGTTAGGATTAGGGGACGGGTGAGGGTCAGGCTTCGGGGAAGGGTTTAGGGTTAGGGTTCGGGCTAGGGTTAGGGTTAGGGGAAGGGGACGGTTTAGGGTCAGGGAGGTTACGACAACGCTTTAGGGGGAGCGTAAGTGTGAGGGCGCGGGTTAGTGTTAGCGTACGGGTTAGGATTAGGGGACGGGTGAGGGTCAGGCTTCGGGGAAGGTTAGGGTTAGGGTTCGGGCTAGGTTAGGGTTAGGGGACGGGGACGGTTTAGGGTCCAGGGGAGGGTACGACAACGCTTTAGGGGGAGCGTACGTGTGAGGGCGCGGTTTAGTGTTAGCGTACGGGTTAGGATTAGGGGACGGGTGAGGGTCAGGCTCGGGGAAGGGTTAGGGTTAGGGTTCGGGCTAGGGTTATGGTTAGGGACGGGGACGGTTTAGGGTCCAGGGAGGGTACGGACAACGCTTTAGGAGGAGCGTACGTGTGAGGGCGCGTGTTAGTGTTAGCTACGGGTTAGGATTAGGGGACGGGTGAGGGGTCAGGCTTCGGGAAAGGGTTAGGGTTAGGGTTCGGGCTATGGTTAGGGTTAGGGACTGGGGACGGTTTAGGGTCCAGTGGAGGGTACGACAACAGCTTAGTGGTGAGCGTACGTGTGAGGGCTGTGGGTTAGTGTTAGCGTACGGGTTAGGATTAGGGGACGGGTGAGGGTCAGGCTTCTGGGGAAGGGTTAGGGTTAGGGTTCGGGCTAGGGTTAGGGTTAGGGGACGGGGACGGTTTAGGGTCCAGGGTTAGGGTTACGGCAACGCTTTAGGGGGAGCGTACGTGTGAGGGCGCGGGTTAGTGTTAGCGTACGGTTAGGATTAGGGGACGGGTGAGGGTCAGGCTTCGGGGAAGGTTAGGGTTAGGTGTTCGGGCTAGGGTTAGGGTTAGGGACGGGGACGGCTTAGGGTCCAGGGAGGGTACTGACAACGCCTTTAGAGGGAGCGTAACGTGTGAGGGCGCGGGTTAGTGTTAGCGTACGGGTTAGGATTAGGGGACGGGTGAGGGTCAGGCTTCGGGAAGGGTTAGGGTTAGGGTTCGGGCTAGGGTTAGGTTAGGGGACGGGGACGGTTTCAGGGTCCAGGGGAGGGTACGACAACGCTTTAAGGGGCAGCGTACGTTGTGAGGGCGCGGGTTAGTGTTAGCGTCGGGTTAGGATTATGGGACGGGTGAGGGTCAGGCTTCGGGGAAGGGTTAGGGTTAGGGTTCGGGCTAGGGTTAGGGTTAGGGGACGGGGACGTTTAGGCTCAGGTGAGGGTACGACAACGCTTTAGGGGGAGCGTACGTGTGAGGGCGTGGGTTAGTGTTAGCGTACGGGGTTAGGGATTAGGGGAGCGGTGAGTGTCAGGCTTCCGGGAAGGGTTAGGTTAGGGTTCGGGCTAGGGTTAGGGTTAGGGGACGGGGACGGTTTAGGGTCCAGGTGAGGGTACGACAACGCTTTAGGGGGAGCGTACGTGTGAGGGCGCGGGTTAGTGTTAGCGTACGGGTTAGGATTAGGGGACGGGTGAGGGTCAGGCTTCGGGAAGGGTTAGGGTTAGGGTTCGGGCTAGGGTTAGGGTTAGGGGACGGGGACGGTTTAGGGTCCAGGGGAGGGTACGACAACGCTTTAGGGGGAGCGTACGTGTGAGGGCGCGGGTTAGTGTTAGCGTACGGGTTAGGATTAGGGGACGGGTGAGGGTCAGGCTTCGGGAAGGGTTAGGGTTAGGGTTCGGGCTAGGGTTAGGGTTAGGGGACGGGGACGGTTTAGGGTCCAGGGGAGGGTACGACAACGCTTTAGGGGGAGCGTACGTGTGAGGGCGCGGGTTAGTGTTAGCGTACGGGTTAGGATTAGGGGACGGGTGAGGGTCAGGCTTCGGGGAAGGGTTAGGGTTAGGGTTCGGGCTAGGGTTAGGGTTAGGGGACGGGGACGGTTTAGGGTCCAGGGGAGGGTACGACAACGCTTTAGGGGGAGCGTACGTGTGAGGGCGCGGGTTAGTGTTAGCGTACGGGTTAGGATTAGGGGACGGGTGAGGGTCAGGCTTCGGGGAAGGGTTAGGGTTAGGGTTCGGGCTAGGGTTAGGGTTAGGGGACGGGGACGGTTTAGGGTCCAGGGGAGGGTACGACAACGCTTTAGGGGGAGCGTACGTGTGAGGGCGCGGGTTAGTGTTAGCGTACGGGTTAGGATTAGGGGACGGGTGAGGGTCAGGCTTCGGGGAAGGGTTAGGGTTAGGGTTCGGGCTAGGGTTAGGGTTAGGGGACGGGGACGGTTTTAGGGTCCAGGGGAGGGTACGACAACGCTTTAGGGGGAGCGTACGTGTGAGGGCGCGGGTTAGTGTTAGCGTACGGGTTAGGATTAGGGGACGGGTGAGGGTCAGGCTTCGGGGAAGGGTTAGGGTTAGGGTTCGGGCTAGGGTTAGGGTTAGGGGACGGGGACGGTTTAGGGTCCAGGGGAGGGTACGACAACGCTTTAGGGGGAGCGTACGTGTGAGGGCCTGGGTTAGTGTTAGCGTACGGGTTAGGATTAGGGGACGGGTGAGGGTCAGGCTTCGGGGAAGGGTTAGGGTTAGGGTTCGGGCTAGGGTTAGGGTTAGGGGACGGGGACGGTTTAGGGTCCAGGGGAGGGTACGACAACGCTTTAGGGGGAGCGTACGTGTGAGGGCGCGGGTTAGTGTTAGCGTACGGGTTAGGATTAGGGGACGGGTGAGGGTCAGGCTTCGGGGAAGGTTAGGGTTAGGGTTCGGGCTAGGGTTAGGGTTAGGGACGGGGACGGTTTAGGGTCCAGGGAGGGTACGACAACGCTTTAGGGGGAGCGTACGTGTGAGGGCGCGGGTTAGTGTTAGCGTACGGGTTAGGATTAGGGGACGGGTGAGGGTCAGGCTTCGGGGAAGGGTTAGGGTTAGGGTTCGGGCTAGGGTTAGGGTTAGGGGACGGGGACGGTTTAGGGTCCAGGGAGGGTACGACAACGCTTTAGGGGGAGCGTACGTGTGAGGGCGCGGGTTAGTGTTAGCGTACGGGTTAGGATTAGGGGACGGGTGAGGGTCAGGCTTCGGGGAAGGGTTAGGGTTAGGGTTCGGGCTAGGGTTAGGGTTAGGGGACGGGGACGGTTTAGGGTCCAGGGGAGGGTACGACAACGCTTTAGGGGGAGCGTACGTGTGAGGGCGCGGGTTAGTGTTAGCGTACGGGTTAGGATTAGGGGACGGGTGAGGGTCAGGCTTCGGGGAAGGGTTAGGGTTAGGGTTCGGGCTAGGGTTAGGGTTAGGGGACGGGGACGGTTTAGGGTCCAGGTGAGGGTACGACAACGCTTTAGGGGGAGCGTACGTGTGAGGGCGCGGGTTAGTGTTAGCGTACGGGTTAGGATTAGGGGACGGGTGAGGGTCAGGCTTCGGGGAAGGGTTAGGGTTAGGGTTCGGGCTAGGGTTAGGGTTAGGGGACGGGGACGGTTTAGGGTCCAGGGGAGGGTACGACAACGCTTTAGGGGGAGCGTACGTGTGAGGGCGCGGGTTAGTGTTAGCGTACGGGTTAGGATTAGGGGACGGGTGAGGGTCAGGCTTCGGGGAAGGGTTAGGGTTAGGGTTCGGGCTAGGGTTAGGGTTAGGGACGGGGACGGTTTAGGGTCCAGGGGAGGGTACGACAACGCTTTAGGGGAGCGTACGTGTGAGGGCGCGGGTTAGTGTTAGCGTACGGGTTAGGATTAGGGGACGGGTGAGGGTCAGGCTTCGGGGAAGGGTTAGGGTTAGGGTTCGGGCTAGGGTTAGGGTTAGGGGACGGGGACGGTTTAGGGTCCAGGGGAGGGTACGACAACGCTTTAGGGGGAGCGTACGTGTGAGGGCGCGGGTTAGTGTTAGCGTACGGGTTAGGATTAGGGGACGGGTGAGGGTCAGGCTTCGGGGAAGGGTTAGGGTTAGGGTTCGGGCTAGGGTTAGGGTTAGGGGACGGGGACGGTTTAGGGTCCAGGGGAGGGTACGACAACGCTTTAGGGGGAGCGTACGTGTGAGGGCGCGGGTTAGTGTTAGCGTACGGGTTAGGATTAGGGGACGGGTGAGGGTCAGGCTTCGGGGAAGGGTTAGGGTTAGGGTTCGGGCTAGGGTTAGGGTTAGGGGACGGGGACGGTTTAGGGTCCAGGGGAGGGTACGACAACGCTTTAGGGGGAGCGTACGTGTGAGGGCGCGGGTTAGTGTTAGCGTACGGGTTAGGATTAGGGGACGGGTGAGGGTCAGGCTTCGGGGAAGGGTTAGGGTTAGGGTTCGGGCTAGGGTTAGGGTTAGGGGACGGGGACGGTTTAGGGTCCAGGGGAGGGTACGACAACGCTTTAGGGGGAGCGTACGTGTGAGGGCGCGGGTTAGTGTTAGCGTACGGGTTAGGATTAGGGGACGGGTGAGGGTCAGGCTTCGGGGAAGGGTTAGGGTTAGGGTTCGGGCTAGGGTTAGGGTTAGGGGACGGGGACGGTTTAGGGTCCAGGGGAGGGTACGACAACGCTTTAGGGGGAGCGTACGTGTGAGGGCGCGGGTTAGTGTTAGCGTACGGGTTAGGATTAGGGGACGGGTGAGGGTCAGGCTTCGGGGAAGGGTTAGGGTTAGGGTTCGGGCTAGGGTTAGGGTTAGGGGACGGGGACGGTTTAGGGTCCAGGGGAGGGTACGACAACGCTTTAGGGGGAGCGTACGTGTGAGGGCGCGGGTTAGTGTTAGCGTACGGGTTAGGATTAGGGGACGGGTGAGGGTCAGGCTTCGGGGAAGGGTTAGGGTTAGGGTTCGGGCTAGGGTTAGGGTTAGGGGACGGGGACGGTTTAGGGTCCAGGGGAGGGTACGACAACGCTTTAGGGGGAGCGTACGTGTGAGGGCGCGGGTTAGTGTTAGCGTACGGGTTAGGATTAGGGGACGGGTGAGGGTCAGGCTTCGGGGAAGGGTTAGGGTTAGGGTTCGGGCTAGGGTTAGGGTTAGGGGACGGGGACGGTTTAGGGTCCAGGGGAGGGTACGACAACGCTTTAGGGGGAGCGTACGTGTGAGGGCGCGGGTTAGTGTTAGCGTACGGGTTAGGATTAGGGGACGGGTGAGGGTCAGGCTTCGGGGAAGGGTTAGGGTTAGGGTTCGGGCTAGGGTTAGGGTTAGGGGACGGGGACGGTTTAGGGTCCAGGGGAGGGTACGACAACGCTTTAGGGGGAGCGTACGTGTGAGGGCGCGGGTTAGTGTTAGCGTACGGGTTAGGATTAGGGGACGGGTGAGGGTCAGGCTTCGGGGAAGGGTTAGGGTTAGGGTTCGGGCTAGGGTTAGGGTTAGGGGACGGGGACGGTTTAGGGTCCAGGTGAGGGTACGACAACGCTTTAGGGGGAGCGTACGTGTGAGGGCGCGGGTTAGTGTTAGCGTACGGGTTAGGATTAGGGGACGGGTGAGGGTCAGGCTTCGGGGAAGGGTTAGGGTTAGGGTTCGGGCTAGGGTTAGGGTTAGGGGACGGGGACGGTTTAGGGTCCAGGGGAGGGTACGACAACGCTTTAGGGGGAGCGTACGTGTGAGGGCGCGGGTTAGTGTTAGCGTACGGGTTAGGATTAGGGACGGGTGAGGGTCAGGCTTCGGGAAGGGTTAGGGTTAGGGTTCGGGCTAGGGTTAGGGTTAGGGGACGGGGACGGTTTAGGGTCCAGGTGAGGGTACGACAACGCTTTAGGGGGAGCGTACGTGTGAGGGCGCGGGTTAGTGTTAGCGTACGGGTTAGGATTAGGGGACGGGTGAGGGTCAGGCTTCGGGGAAGGGTTAGGGTTAGGGTTCGGGCTAGGGTTAGGGTTAGGGGACGGGGACGGTTTAGGGTCCAGGGGAGGGTACGACAACGCTTTAGGGGGAGCGTACGTGTGAGGGCGCGGGTTAGTGTTAGCGTACGGGTTAGGATTAGGGGACGGGTGAGGGTCAGGCTTCGGGGAAGGGTTAGGGTTAGGGTTCGGGCTAGGGTTAGGGTTAGGGGACGGGGACGGTTTAGGGTCCAGGGAGGGTACGACAACGCTTTAGGGGGAGCGTACGTGTGAGGGCGCGGGTTAGTGTTAGCGTACGGGTTAGGATTAGGGGACGGGTGAGGGTCAGGCTTCGGGGAAGGGTTAGGGTTAGGGTTCGGGCTAGGGTTAGGGTTAGGGGACGGGGACGGTTTAGGGTCCAGGGGAGGGTACGACAACGCTTTAGGGGAGCGTACGTGTGAGGGCGCGGGTTAGTGTTAGCGTACGGGTTAGGATTAGGGGACGGGTGAGGGTCAGGCTTCGGGGAAGGGTTAGGGTTAGGGTTCGGGCTAGGGTTAGGGTTAGGGACGGGGACGGTTTAGGGTCCAGGGGAGGGTACGGCAACGCTTTAGGGGGAGCGTACGTGTGAGGGCGCGGGTTAGTGTTAGCGTACGGGTTAGGATTAGGGGACGGGTGAGGGTCAGGCTTCGGGGAAGGGTTAGGGTTAGGGTTCGGGCTAGGGTTAGGGTTAGGGGACGGGGACGGTTTAGGGTCCAGGGGAGGGTACGACAACGCTTTAGGGGGAGCGTACGTGTGAGGGCGCGGGTTAGTGTTAGCGTACGGGTTAGGATTAGGGGACGGGTGAGGGTCAGGCTTCGGGGAAGGGTTAGGGTTAGGGTTCGGGCTAGGGTTAGGGTTAGGGGACGGGGACGGTTTAGGGTCCAGGGGAGGGTACGACAACGCTTTAGGGGGAGCGTACGTGTGAGGGCGCGGGTTAGTGTTAGCGTACGGGTTAGGATTAGGGGACGGGTGAGGGTCAGGCTTCGGGGAAGGTTAGGGTTAGGGTTCGGGCTAGGGTTAGGGTTAGGGGACGGGGACGGTTTAGGGTCCAGGGAGGGTACGACAACGCTTTAGGGGGAGCGTACGTGTGAGGGCGCGGGTTAGTGTTAGCGTACGGGTTAGGATTAGGGGACGGGTGAGGGTCAGGCTTCGGGGAAGGGTTAGGGTTAGGGTTCGGGCTAGGGTTAGGGTTAGGGGACGGGGACGGTTTAGGGTCCAGGGGAGGGTACGACAACGCTTTAGGGGAGCGTACGTGTGAGGGCGCGGGTTAGTGTTAGCGTACGGGTTAGGATTAGGGGACGGGTGAGGGTCAGGCTTCGGGGAAGGGTTAGGGTTAGGGTTCGGGCTAGGGTTAGGGTTAGGGGACGGGGACGGTTTAGGGTCCAGGGGAGGGTACGACAACGCTTTAGGGGGAGCGTACGTGTGAGGGCGCGGGTTAGTGTTAGCGTACGGGTTAGGATTAGGGGACGGGTGAGGGTCAGGCTTCGGGGAAGGGTTAGGGTTAGGGTTCGGGCTAGGGTTAGGGTTAGGGGACGGGGACGGTTTAGGGTCCAGGTGAGGGTACGACAACGCTTTAGGGGGAGCGTACGTGTGAGGGCGCGGGTTAGTGTTAGCGTACGGTTTAGGATTAGGGGACGGGTGAGGGTCAGGCTTCGGGGAAGGGTTAGGGTTAGGGTTCGGGCTAGGGTTAGGGTTAGGGGACGGGGACGGTTTAGGGTCCAGGGGAGGGTACGACAACGCTTTAGGGGGAGCGTACGTGTGAGGGCGCGGGTTAGTGTTAGCGTACGGGTTAGGATTAGGGGACGGGTGAGGGTCAGGCTTCGGGGAAGGGTTAGGGTTAGGGTTCGGGCTAGGGTTAGGGTTAGGGGACGGGGACGGTTTAGGGTCCAGGGGAGGGTACGACAACGCTTTAGGGGGAGCGTACGTGTGAGGGCGCGGGTTAGTGTTAGCGTACGGGTTAGGATTAGGGGACGGGTGAGGGTCAGGCTTCGGGGAAGGGTTAGGGTTAGGGTTCGGGCTAGGGTTAGGGTTAGGGGACGGGGACGGTTTAGGGTCCAGGGGAGGGTACGACAACGCTTTAGGGGGAGCGTACGTGTGAGGGCGCGGGTTAGTGTTAGCGTACGGGTTAGGATTAGGGGACGGGTGAGGGTCAGGCTTCGGGGAAGGGTTAGGGTTAGGGTTCGGGCTAGGGTTAGGGTTAGGGGACGGGGACGGTTTAGGGTCCAGGGGAGGGTACGACAACGCTTTAGGGGGAGCGTACGTGTGAGGGCGCGGGTTAGTGTTAGCGTACGGGTTAGGATTAGGGACGGGTGAGGGTCAGGCTTCGGGGAAGGGTTAGGGTTAGGGTTCGGGCTAGGGTTAGGGTTAGGGGACGGGGACGGTTTAGGGTCCAGGGGAGGGTACGACAACGCTTTAGGGGAGCGTACGTGTGAGGGCGCGGGTTAGTGTTAGCGTACGGGTTAGGATTAGGGGACGGGTGAGGGTCAGGCTTCGGGGAAGGGTTAGGGTTAGGGTTCGGGCTAGGGTTAGGGTTAGGGGACGGGGACGGTTTAGGGTCCAGGTGAGGGTACGACAACGCTTTAGGGGGAGCGTACGTGTGAGGGCGCGGGTTAGTGTTAGCGTACGGGTTAGGATTAGGGGACGGGTGAGGGTCAGGCTTCGGGAAGGGTTAGGGTTAGGGTTCGGGCTAGGGTTAGGGTTAGGGGACGGGGACGGTTTAGGGTCCAGGTGAGGGTACGACAACGCTTTAGGGGAGCGTACGTGTGAGGGCGCGGGTTAGTGTTAGCGTACGGGTTAGGATTAGGGGACGGGTGAGGGTCAGGCTTCGGGGAAGGGTTAGGGTTAGGGTTCGGGCTAGGGTTAGGGTTAGGGGACGGGGACGGTTTAGGGTCCAGGGGAGGGTACGACAACGCTTTAGGGGAGCGTACGTGTGAGGGCGTGGGTTAGTGTTAGCGTACGGGTTAGGATTAGGGGACGGGTGAGGGTCAGGCTTCGGGGAAGGGTTAGGGTTAGGGTTCGGGCTAGGGTTAGGGTTAGGGGACGGGGACGGTTTAGGGTCCAGGGGAGGGTACGACAACGCTTTAGGGGGAGCGTACGTGTGAGGGCGCGGGTTAGTGTTAGCGTACGGGTTAGGATTAGGGGACGGGTGAGGGTCAGGCTTCGGGGAAGGGTTAGGGTTAGGGTTCGGGCTAGGGTTAGGGTTAGGGGACGGGGACGGTTTAGGGTCCAGGGAGGGTACGACAACGCTTTAGGGGAGCGTACGTGTGAGGGCGCGGGTTAGTGTTAGCGTACGGGTTAGGATTAGGGGACGGGTGAGGGTCAGGCTTCGGGGAAGGGTTAGGGTTAGGGTTCGGGCTAGGGTTAGGGTTAGGGGACGGGGACGGTTTAGGGTCCAGGGGAGGGTACGACAACGCTTTAGGGGGAGCGTACGTGTGAGGGCGCGGGTTAGTGTTAGCGTACGGGTTAGGATTAGGGGACGGGTGAGGGTCAGGCTTCGGGGAAGGGTTAGGGTTAGGGTTCGGGCTAGGGTTAGGGTTAGGGGACGGGGACGGTTTAGGGTCCAGGGGAGGGTACGACAACGCTTTAGGGGGAGCGTACGTGTGAGGGCGCGGGTTAGTGTTAGCGTACGGGTTAGGATTAGGGGACGGGTGAGGGTCAGGCTTCGGGGAAGGGTTAGGGTTAGGGTTCGGGCTAGGGTTAGGGTTAGGGGACGGGGACGGTTTAGGGTCCAGGGGAGGGTACGACAACGCTTTAGGGGGAGCGTACGTGTGAGGGCGCGGGTTAGTGTTAGCGTACGGGTTAGGATTAGGGGACGGGTGAGGGTCAGGCTTCGGGGAAGGGTTAGGGTTAGGGTTCGGGCTAGGGTTAGGGTTAGGGGACGGGGACGGTTTAGGGTCCAGGGGAGGGTACGACAACGCTTTAGGGGGAGCGTACGTGTGAGGGCGCGGGTTAGTGTTAGCGTACGGGTTAGGATTAGGGGACGGGTGAGGGTCAGGCTTCGGGGAAGGGTTAGGGTTAGGGTTCGGGCTAGGTTAGGGTTAGGGGACGGGGACGGTTTAGGGTCCAGGGGAGGGTACGACAACGCTTTAGGGGGAGCGTACGTGTGAGGGCGCGGGTTAGTGTTAGCGTACGGGTTAGGATTAGGGGACGGGTGAGGGTCAGGCTTCGGGGAAGGTTAGGGTTAGGGTTCGGGCTAGGGTTAGGGTTAGGGGACGGGGACGGTTTAGGGTCCAGGGGAGGGTACGACAACGCTTTAGGGGGAGCGTACGTGTGAGGGTGCTGGGTTAGTGTTAGCGTACGGGTTAGGATTAGGGGACGGGTGAGGGTCAGGCTTCGGGGAAGGGTTAGGGTTAGGGTTCGGGCTAGGGTTAGGGTTAGGGGACGGGGACGGTTTAGGGTCCAGGGAGGGTACGACAACGCTTTAGGGGGAGCGTACGTGTGAGGGCGCGGGTTAGTGTTAGCGTACGGGTTAGGATTAGGGGACGGGTGAGGGTCAGGCTTCGGGGAAGGTTAGGGTTAGGGTTCGGGCGGGGGGGGGGGGGGGGGGGGGGGGGGGGGGGGGGGGGGGGGGGGGGGGGGGGGGGGGGGGGGGGGGGGGGGGGGGGGGGGGGGGGGGGGGGGGGGGGGGGGGGGGGGGGGGGGGGTGGGGGGGGGGGGGGGGGGGGGGGGGGGGGGGGGGGGGGGGGGGGGGGGGGGGGGGCGGGTGGGGGGGTTGGGGGGGGGGGGGGTGGGGGGGGTGTGGGGTCGGGGGGGGGGGGGGGGGGGGGGGGGGGTGGGGGTGGGGGGGGGGGTGGGGGTGGGGGGGTGGGAGGGGGGGGGGGGGGGGGGGGGGGTGGGTGGGGGGTGGGGGGGGGGGGGGGGGGTGGGGGGGGGGGTGGGGGGGGGGGGGGTGGGGGGGGGGGGGGGTGTGTGGGGGGGGGGGGGGTTGGGGGGGGTGGGGGGGGGGGTGGGGGGTGGGGGGGGGGGGGGGGGGTGGTGGGGGGTTAGGTTAGGGTTTGAGTACGGTTTTGGGGGGGCGACTCTCCAAGGTCAGGTAGAGTTACGTAAACGCGTATGTGAACTGTTGCACCCGATGTACCAGGGGCATGGGTTAAGTGTTAGCGTACATATTTAGAACTGACTGGCTTCAGGTAGTTCGGGACACAGGTTGATCATACTCTGGGTTCCACATGCATGTTTTAGCTGAAGGAAGAATACCTTAAACCTGGAGAGTTGAGACCCGTGGAATGGGTACCATGCAATATGACTTCAAAGGGTCTTCATTTGCTCACCGAACCTCTCCAATCCTATCACTGCTGCGTTTATGCCCCTGTACACATGCTTGATTCTCTTTCGGAGACATAGCAATCCATAGGTTTTAAGATACTTACTAGTCAGGTACATTCTTAGGCGTTTAATATGGGGTGTTGAGTCCATTTCGTTGAGCAAGGAGTAGCTCTTGTCTATTCCATATTTGGCTTAAGGAACTTTATCTGTGCTCATTTCAATCTCTGGTTTTATGCAGCACCCCAACTCACCTTTCCCCTTAAGCAAGCATAAGTTGGTTTTCTAAATTTGAGACCCTGTTCTGTTTTGGAATTCAGTTCCTGTGTAGCCAAGTTTACATTCCGTGTATTAGTGATATCTTATGATGTTTCTTTTTCTGTGTGACTTATTTCAGTTAGAATCATCGTACCTGAATCCACTCATTATGCTGCTACGGGCCTGATGACATAGATTTCATTGCTGAGTGATACTGCATTGTACGTAAGTACCACAAGTTCTTTATCCATTTTTCACTTTCTGTGATATTGAACTTGTACTGTAAACGAGGTTCTTGTAAACAGAGGCGTCCCAAACTTTGGGGTGGCTGTGTCTTTTTGATTTTAATTTCCCTAAGCTATAGGACCATAAGTGGAAGTGCCCTAGGCTCTGTTGCTTTGTTTTTTAGATGTTTCAGGAAACACCATACACTTCTCCCGAGTGTCTGTTGGCAATTTACATCCCGCCCATCAGCATAACAAGGCTCCCAGTTCTCCATGGCCTGTCCTGCCTTTCTGGATTTTACACTTTTTTCAGATGGCCCTTTTGACCGGGGGGAAGTGAGACTTCATTGTAGTGCAGATTTCCTTTGCAAGCTTGCTTGGTTGGCCAAAAAGGGCGTATGCGTTTTTTCCTGAATATATTCAGGAAAAAACGCATACGCCCTTTTTGGCCAAGTGCATCATTGTGGACGTTCTGCCTCTTTTCCTATGCTTTCAATGCAATTCCAGTCTACCTCCTGAAATCGGTTTCCTGCAATTCTGCCCCGCTTTCAAGTCCTCTTGGCAGCCTTACTTCAGTATATTTTTGGACGATAGCTGTCATTTATAACTCTGCAGGTTTGTGAATTACAGTGCCCCTGAGCTCCTTTCTTCAACTCGCTTTCTTGTGAGCTGGCCGCAACACCGCAGGATGGCTTCAGGCCCTAATCTGGTTCCGGCACGGCACGCTGAGCCTTTGGTTAATTTCCTCTTCCTGGTGGGAAATGAGAGTTAAATTTGCCCGTCCAGACACCTCCAGCTAGTCTCTCATTGGTTCTCGCTATTCCTGTTCATCTTCCGCAGAAATTGCAAACTGGGCCAAACAGGAGGTTAAAGGGACTGACTCTCCAAGTCGGGAGAGTGTTAGTAAAGCGTCTGGAATGTTGCACCCGAGTACCAGGGTACGAAAACTGAGACATATTTGAACACGTCTCCCGATCACATGGTTGATCATACTCTAGGTTCCACATGCATGTTTTAGCTGAAGGAAGAATACCTTAAACCTGGAGTAGTTGAACCCGTGGAATGGGTACCATGCAATATGACTTCAAAGGGTCTTCATTTGCTCACCGAACCTCTCCAATCCTATCACTGCTGCGTTTATGCCCCTGTACACACTGCTTGATTCTCTTTTCGGAGACATAGCAATCCATAGGTTTTAAGATACTTACTAGTCAGGTACATTCTTAGGCGTTTAATATGGTGTGTTGAGTCCATTTCGTTGAGCAAGGAGTAGCTCTTGTCTATTCCATATTTGGCTTAAGGAACTTTATCTGTGCTCATTTCAATCTCTGGTTTTATGCAGCACCCCAACTCACCTTTCCCCTTAAGCAAGCATAAGTTGGTTTTCTAAATTTGAGACCCTGTTCTGTTTTTGGAATTCAGTTCCTGTGTAGCCAAGTTTACATTCCGTGTATTAGTGATATCTTATGATGTTTCTTTTTCTGTGTGACTTATTTCAGTTAGAATCATCGTACCTGAATCCACTCATTATGCTGCTACGGGCCTGATGACATAGATTTCATTGCTGAGTGATACTGCATTGTACGTAAGTACCACAAGTTCTTTATCCATTTTTCACTTTCTGTGATATTGAACTTGTACGGTAAACGAGGTTCTTGTAAACAGAGGCGTCCCAAACTTTGGGGTGGCTGTGTCTTTTTGATTTTAATTTCCCTAAGCTATAGGACCATAAGTGGAAGTGCCCTAGGCTCTGTTGCTTTGTTTTTTAGATGTTTCAGGAAACACCATACACTTCTCCCGAGTGTCTGTTGGCAATTTACATCCCGCCCATCAGCATAACAAGGCTCCCAGTTCTCCATGGCCTGTCCTGCCTTTCTGGATTTTACACTTTTTTCAGATGGCCCTTTTGACCGGGGGGAAGTGAGACTTCATTGTAGTGCAGATTTCCTTTGCAAGCTTGCTTGGTTGGCCAAAAAGGGCGTATGCGTTTTTTCCTGAATATATTCAGGAAAAAACGCATACGCCCTTTTTGGCCAAGTGCATCATTGTGGACGTTCTGCCTCTTTTCCTATGCTTTCAATGCAATTCCAGTCTACCTCCTGAAATCGGTTTCCTGCAATTCTGCCCCGCTTTCAAGTCCTCTTGGCAGCCTTACTTCAGTATATTTTTGGACGATAGCTGTCATTTATAACTCTGCAGGTTTGTGAATTACAGTGCCCCTGAGCTCCTTTCTTCAACTCGCTTTCTTGTGAGCTGGCCGCAACACCGCAGGATGGCTTCAGGCCCTAATCTGGTTCCGGCACGGCACGCTGAGCCTTTGGTTAATTTCCTCTTCCTGGTGGGAAATGAGAGTTAAATTTGCCCGTCCAGACACCTCCAGCTAGTCTCTCATTGGTTCTCGCTATTCCTGTTCATCTTCCGCAGAAATTGCAAACTGGGCCAAACAGGAGGTTAAAGGCGACTGACTCTCCAAGTCGGGAGAGTGTTAGTAAAGCGTCTGGAATGTTGCACCCGAGTACCAGGGTACGAAAACTGAGACATATTTGAACACGTCTCCCATTCACATGGTTGATCATACTCTGGGTTCCACATGCATGTTTTAGCTGAAGGAAGAATACCTTAAACCTGGAGTAGTTGAGACCCGTGGAATGGGTACCATGCAATATGACTTCAAAGGGTCTTCATTTGCTCACCGAACCTCTCCAATCCTATCACTGCTGCGTTTATGCCCCTGTACACACTGCTTGATTCTCTTTTCGGAGACATAGCAATCCATAGGTTTTAAGATACTTACTAGTCAGGTACATTCTTAGGCGTTTAATATGGGTGTTGAGTCCATTTCGTTGAGCAAGGAGTAGCTCTTGTCTATTCCATATTTGGCTTAAGGAACTTTATCTGTGCTCATTTCAATCTCTGGTTTTATGCAGCACCCCAACTCACCTTTCCCCTTAAGCAAGCATAAGTTGGTTTTCTAAATTTGAGACCCTGTTCTGTTTTGGAATTCAGTTCCTGTGTAGCCAAGTTTACATTCCGTGTATTAGTGATATCTTATGATGTTTCTTTTTCTGTGTGACTTATTTCAGTTAGAATCATCGTACCTGAATCCACTCATTATGCTGCTACGGGCCTGATGACATAGATTTCATTGCTGAGTGATACTGCATTGTACGTAAGTACCACAAGTTCTTTATCCATTTTTCACTTTCTGTGATATTGAACTTGTACGGTAAACGAGGTTCTTGTAAACAGAGGCGTCCCAAACTTTGGGGTGGCTGTGTCTTTTTGATTTTAATTTCCCTAAGCTATAGGACCATAAGTGGAAGTGCCCTAGGCTCTGTTGCTTTGTTTTTTAGATGTTTCAGGAAACACCATACACTTCTCCCGAGTGTCTGTTGGCAATTTACATCCCGCCCATCAGCATAACAAGGCTCCCAGTTCTCCATGGCCTGTCCTGCCTTTCTGGATTTTACACTTTTTTCAGATGGCCCTTTTGACCGGGGGGAAGTGAGACTTCATTGTAGTGCAGATTTCCTTTGCAAGCTTGCTTGGTTGGCCAAAAAGGGCGTATGCGTTTTTTCCTGAATATATTCAGGAAAAAACGCATACGCCCTTTTTGGCCAAGTGCATCATTGTGGACGTTCTGCCTCTTTTCCTATGCTTTCAATGCAATTCCAGTCTACCTCCTGAAATCGGTTTCCTGCAATTCTGCCCCGCTTTCAAGTCCTCTTGGCAGCCTTACTTCAGTATATTTTTGGACGATAGCTGTCATTTATAACTCTGCAGGTTTGTGAATTACAGTGCCCCTGAGCTCCTTTCTTCAACTCGCTTTCTTGTGAGCTGGCCGCAACACCGCAGGATGGCTTCAGGCCCTAATCTGGTTCCGGCACGGCACGCTGAGCCTTTGGTTAATTCCTCTTCCTGGTGGGAAATGAGAGTTAAATTTGCCCGTCCAGACACCTCCAGCTAGTCTCTCATTGGTTCTCGCTATTCCTGTTCATCTTCCGCAGAAATTGCAAACTGGGCCAAACAGGAGGTTAAAGGCGCTGACTCTCCAAGTCGGGAGAGTGTTAGTAAAGCGTCTGGAATGTTGCACCCGAGTACCAGGGTACGAAAACTGAGACATATTTGAACACGTCTGCCATTCACACGGTTGATCATACTCTGGGTTCCACATGCATGTTTTAGCTGAAGGAAGAATACCTTAAACCTGAGTAGTTGAAACCCGTGGAATGGGTACCATGCAATATGACTTCAAAGGGTCTTCATTTGCTCACCGAACCTCTCCAATCCTATCACTGCTGCGTTTATGCCCCTGTACACATGCTTGATTCTCTTTTCGGAGACATAGCAATCCATAGGTTTTAAGATACTTACTAGTCAGGTACATTCTTAGGCGTTTAATATGCGGTGTTGAGTCCATTTCGTTGAGCAAGGAGTAGCTCTTGTCTATTCCATATTTGGCTTAAGGAACTTTATCTGTGCTCATTTCAATCTCTGGTTTTATGCAGCACCCCAACTCACCTTTCCCCTTAAGCAAGCATAAGTTGGTTTTCTAAATTTGAGACCCTGTTCTGTTCTGTAATTCAGTTCCTGTGTAGCCAAGTTTACATTCCGTGTATTAGTGATATCTTATGATGTTTCTTTTTCTGTGTGACTTATTTCAGTTAGAATCATCGTACCTGAATCCACTCATTATGCTGCTACGGGCCTGATGACATAGATTTCATTGCTGAGTGATACTGCATTGTACGTAAGTACCACAAGTTCTTTATCCATTTTTCACTTTCTGTGATATTGAACTTGTACGGTAAACGAGGTTCTTGTAAACAGAGGCGTCCCAAACTTTGGGGTGGCTGTGTCTTTTTGATTTTAATTTCCCTAAGCTATAGGACCATAAGTGGAAGTGCCCTAGGCTCTGTTGCTTTGTTTTTTAGATGTTTCAGGAAACACCATACACTTCTCCCGAGTGTCTGTTGGCAATTTACATCCCGCCCATCAGCATAACAAGGCTCCCAGTTCTCCATGGCCTGTCCTGCCTTTCTGGATTTTACACTTTTTTCAGATGGCCCTTTTGACCGGGGGGAAGTGAGACTTCATTGTAGTGCAGATTTCCTTTGCAAGCTTGCTTGGTTGGCCAAAAAGGGCGTATGCGTTTTTTCCTGAATATATTCAGGAAAAAACGCATACGCCCTTTTTGGCCAAGTGCATCATTGTGGACGTTCTGCCTCTTTTCCTATGCTTTCAATGCAATTCCAGTCTACCTCCTGAAATCGGTTTCCTGCAATTCTGCCCCGCTTTCAAGTCCTCTTGGCAGCCTTACTTCAGTATATTTTTGGACGATAGCTGTCATTTATAACTCTGCAGGTTTGTGAATTACAGTGCCCCTGAGCTCCTTTCTTCAACTCGCTTTCTTGTGAGCTGGCCGCAACACCGCAGGATGGCTTCAGGCCCTAATCTGGTTCCGGCACGGCACGCTGAGCCTTTGGTTAATTTCCTCTTCCTGGTGGGAAATGAGAGTTAAATTTGCCCGTCCAGACACCTCCAGCTAGTCTCTCATTGGTTCTCGCTATTCCTGTTCATCTTCCGCAGAAATTGCAAACTGGGCCAAACAGGAGGTTAAAGGGACTGACTCTCCAAGTCGGGGAGAGTGTTAGTAAAGCGTCTGGAATGTTGCACCCGAGTACCAGGGTAGGAAAACTGAGACATATTTGAACACGTCTCCCGTTCACACTGGTTGATCATACTCTGGGTTCCACATGCATGTTTTAGCTGAAGGAAGAATACCTTAAACCTGTGTAGTTGAGACCCGTGTAATGGGTACCATGCAATATGACTTCAAAGGGTCTTCATTTGCTCACCGAACCTCTCCAATCCTATCACTGCTGCGTTTATGCCCCTGTACACACTCTTGATTCTCTTTTGGAGACATAGCAATCCATAGGTTTTAAGATACTTACTAGTCAGGTACATTCTTAGGCGTTTAATATGCGGTGTTGAGTCCATTTCGTTGAGCAAGGAGTAGCTCTTGTCTATTCCATATTTGGCTTAAGGAACTTTATCTGTGCTCATTTCAATCTCTGGTTTTATGCAGCACCCCAACTCACCTTTCCCCTTAAGCAAGCATAAGTTGGTTTTCTAAATTTGAGACCCTGTTCTGTTTTGGAATTCAGTTCCTGTGTAGCCAAGTTTACATTCCGTGTATTAGTGATATCTTATGATGTTTCTTTTTCTGTGTGACTTATTTCAGTTAGAATCATCGTACCTGAATCCACTCATTATGCTGCTACGGGCCTGATGACATAGATTTCATTGCTGAGTGATACTGCATTGTACGTAAGTACCACAAGTTCTTTATCCATTTTTCACTTTCTGTGATATTGAACTTGTACGGTAAACGAGGTTCTTGTAAACAGAGGCGTCCCAAACTTTGGGGTGGCTGTGTCTTTTTGATTTTAATTTCCCTAAGCTATAGGACCATAAGTGGAAGTGCCCTAGGCTCTGTTGCTTTGTTTTTTAGATGTTTCAGGAAACACCATACACTTCTCCCGAGTGTCTGTTGGCAATTTACATCCCGCCCATCAGCATAACAAGGCTCCCAGTTCTCCATGGCCTGTCCTGCCTTTCTGGATTTTACACTTTTTTCAGATGGCCCTTTTGACCGGGGGGAAGTGAGACTTCATTGTAGTGCAGATTTCCTTTGCAAGCTTGCTTGGTTGGCCAAAAAGGGCGTATGCGTTTTTTCCTGAATATATTCAGGAAAAAACGCATACGCCCTTTTTGGCCAAGTGCATCATTGTGGACGTTCTGCCTCTTTTCCTATGCTTTCAATGCAATTCCAGTCTACCTCCTGAAATCGGTTTCCTGCAATTCTGCCCCGCTTTCAAGTCCTCTTGGCAGCCTTACTTCAGTATATTTTTGGACGATAGCTGTCATTTATAACTCTGCAGGTTTGTGAATTACAGTGCCCCTGAGCTCCTTTCTTCAACTCGCTTTCTTGTGAGCTGGCCGCAACACCGCAGGATGGCTTCAGGCCCTAATCTGGTTCCGGCACGGCACGCTGAGCCTTTGGTTAATTCCTCTTCCTGGTGGGAAATGAGAGTTAAATTTGCCCGTCCAGACACCTCCAGCTAGTCTCTCATTGGTTCTCGCTATTCCTGTTCATCTTCCGCAGAAATTGCAAACTGGGCCAAACAGGAGGTTAAAGGGACTGACTCTCCAAGTCGGGAGAGTGTTAGTAAAGCGTCTGGAATGTTGCACCCGAGTACCAGGGTACGAAAACTGAGACATATTTGAACACGTCTCCCGATCACATGGTTGATCATACTCTAGGTTCCACATGCATGTTTTAGCTGAAGGAAGAATACCTTAAACCTGGGTAGTTGAAACCCGTGGAATGGGTACCATGCAATATGACTTCAAAGGGTCTTCATTTGCTCACCGAACCTCTCCAATCCTATCACTGCTGCGTTTATGCCCCTGTACACATGCTTGATTCTCTTTCGGAGACATAGCAATCCATAGGTTTTAAGATACTTACTAGTCAGGTACATTCTTAGGCGTTTAATATGCGGTGTTGAGTCCATTTCGTTGAGCAAGGAGTAGCTCTTGTCTATTCCATATTTGGCTTAAGGAACTTTATCTGTGCTCATTTCAATCTCTGGTTTTATGCAGCACCCCAACTCACCTTTCCCCTTAAGCAAGCATAAGTTGGTTTTCTAAATTTGAGACCCTGTTCTGTTCTGTAATTCAGTTCCTGTGTAGCCAAGTTTACATTCCGTGTATTACTGATATCTTATGATGTTTCTTTTTCTGTGTGACTTATTTCAGTTAGAATCATCATACCTGAATCCACTCATTGTGCTGCTAAGGGCCTGATGACATAGATTTCATTGCTGAGTGATACTGCATTGTACGTAAGTACCACAAGTTCTTTATCCATTTTTCACTTTCTGTGATATTGAACTTGTACTGTAAACGAGGTTCTTGTAAACAGAGGCGTCCCAAACTTTGGGGTGGCTGTGTCTTTTTGATTTTAATTTCCCTAAGCTATAGGACCATAAGTGGAAGTGCCCTAGGCTCTGTTGCTTTGTTTTTTAGATGTTTCAGGAAACACCATACACTTCTCCCGAGTGTCTGTTGGCAATTTACATCCCGCCCATCAGCATAACAAGGCTCCCAGTTCTCCATGGCCTGTCCTGCCTTTCTGGATTTTACACTTTTTTCAGATGGCCCTTTTGACCGGGGGGAAGTGAGACTTCATTGTAGTGCAGATTTCCTTTGCAAGCTTGCTTGGTTGGCCAAAAAGGGCGTATGCGTTTTTTCCTGAATATATTCAGGAAAAAACGCATACGCCCTTTTTGGCCAAGTGCATCATTGTGGACGTTCTGCCTCTTTTCCTATGCTTTCAATGCAATTCCAGTCTACCTCCTGAAATCGGTTTCCTGCAATTCTGCCCCGCTTTCAAGTCCTCTTGGCAGCCTTACTTCAGTATATTTTTGGACGATAGCTGTCATTTATAACTCTGCAGGTTTGTGAATTACAGTGCCCCTGAGCTCCTTTCTTCAACTCGCTTTCTTGTGAGCTGGCCGCAACACCGCAGGATGGCTTCAGGCCCTAATCTGGTTCCGGCACGGCACGCTGAGCCTTTGGTTAATTTCCTCTTCCTGGTGGGAAATGAGAGTTAAATTTGCCCGTCCAGACACCTCCAGCTAGTCTCTCATTGGTTCTCGCTATTCCTGTTCATCTTCCGCAGAAATTGCAAACTGGGCCAAACAGGAGGTTAAAGGGACTGACTCTCCAAGTGGGGAGAGTGTTAGTAAAGCGTCTGGAATGTTGCACCCGAGTACCAGGGTACGAAAACTGAGACATATTTGAACACGTCTCCCATTCACACGGTTGATCATACTCTGGGTTCCACATGCATGTTTTAGCTGAAGGAAGAATACCTTAAACCTGGAGTAGTTGAGACCCGTGGAATGGGTACCATGCAATATGACTTCAAAGGGTCTTCATTTGCTCACCGAACCTCTCCAATCCTATCACTGCTGCGTTTATGCCCCTGTACACATGCTTGATTCTCTTTCGGAGACATAGCAATCCATAGGTTTTAAGATACTTACTAGTCAGGTACATTCTTAGGCGTTTAATATGCGGTGTTGAGTCCATTTCGTTGAGCAAGGAGTAGCTCTTGTCTATTCCATATTTGGCTTAAGGAACTTTATCTGTGCTCATTTCAATCTCTGGTTTTATGCAGCACCCCAACTCACCTTTCCCCTTAAGCAAGCATAAGTTGGTTTTCTAAATTTGAGACCCTGTTCTGTTTTGCTTTCAGTTCCTGTGTAGCCAAGTTTACATTCCGTGTATTAGTGATATCTTATGATGTTTCTTTTTCTGTGTGACTTATTTCAGTTAGAATCATCGTACCTGAATCCACTCATTATGCTGCTACGGGCCTGATGACATAGATTTCATTGCTGAGTGATACTGCATTGTACGTAAGTACCACAAGTTCTTTATCCATTTTTCACTTTCTGTGATATTGAACTTGTACGGTAAACGAGGTTCTTGTAAACAGAGGCGTCCCAAACTTTGGGGTGGCTGTGTCTTTTTGATTTTAATTTCCCTAAGCTATAGGACCATAAGTGGAAGTGCCCTAGGCTCTGTTGCTTTGTTTTTTAGATGTTTCAGGAAACACCATACACTTCTCCCGAGTGTCTGTTGGCAATTTACATCCCGCCCATCAGCATAACAAGGCTCCCAGTTCTCCATGGCCTGTCCTGCCTTTCTGGATTTTACACTTTTTTCAGATGGCCCTTTTGACCGGGGGGAAGTGAGACTTCATTGTAGTGCAGATTTCCTTTGCAAGCTTGCTTGGTTGGCCAAAAAGGGCGTATGCGTTTTTTCCTGAATATATTCAGGAAAAAACGCATACGCCCTTTTTGGCCAAGTGCATCATTGTGGACGTTCTGCCTCTTTTCCTATGCTTTCAATGCAATTCCAGTCTACCTCCTGAAATCGGTTTCCTGCAATTCTGCCCCGCTTTCAAGTCCTCTTGGCAGCCTTACTTCAGTATATTTTTGGACGATAGCTGTCATTTATAACTCTGCAGGTTTGTGAATTACAGTGCCCCTGAGCTCCTTTCTTCAACTCGCTTTCTTGTGAGCTGGCCGCAACACCGCAGGATGGCTTCAGGCCCTAATCTGGTTCCGGCACGGCACGCTGAGCCTTTGGTTAATTCCTCTTCCTGGTGGGAAATGAGAGTTAAATTTGCCCGTCCAGACACCTCCAGCTAGTCTCTCATTGGTTCTCGCTATTCCTGTTCATCTTCCGCAGAAATTGCAAACTGGGCCAAACAGGAGGTTAAAGGGACTGACTCTCCAAGTCGGGAGAGTGTTAGTAAAGCGTCTGGAATGTTGCACCCGAGTACCAGGGTACGAAAACTGAGACATATTTGAACACGTCTCCCGATCACATGGTTGATCATACTCTAGGTTCCACATGCATGTTTTAGCTGAAGGAAGAATACCTTAAACCTGGATTAGTTGAGAACCCGTGGAATGGGTACCATGCAATATGACTTCAAAGGGTCTTCATTTGCTCACCGAACCTCTCCAATCCTATCACTGCTGCGTTTATGCCCCTGTACACATGCTTGATTCTCTTTCGGAGACATAGCAATCCATAGGTTTTAAGATACTTACTAGTCAGGTACATTCTTAGGCGTTTAATATGCGGTGTTGAGTCCATTTCGTTGAGCAAGGAGTAGCTCTTGTCTATTCCATATTTGGCTTAAGGAACTTTATCTGTGCTCATTTCAATCTCTGGTTTTATGCAGCACCCCAACTCACCTTTCCCCTTAAGCAAGCATAAGTTGGTTTTCTAAATTTGAGACCCTGTTCTGTTCTGTAATTCAGTTCCTGTGTAGCCAAGTTTACATTCCGTGTATTACTGATATCTTATGATGTTTCTTTTTCTGTGTGACTTATTTCAGTTAGAATCATCATACCTGAATCCACTCATTATGCTGCTACGGGCCTGATGACATAGATTTCATTGCTGAGTGATACTGCATTTTACGTAAGTACCACAAGTTCTTTATCCATTTTTCACTTTCTGTGATATTGAACTTGTACTGTAAACGAGGTTCTTGTAAACAGAGGCGTCCCAAACTTTGGGGTGGCTGTGTCTTTTTGATTTTAATTTCCCTAAGCTATAGGACCATAAGTGGAAGTGCCCTAGGCTCTGTTGCTTTGTTTTTTAGATGTTTCAGGAAACACCATACACTTCTCCCGAGTGTCTGTTGGCAATTTACATCCCGCCCATCAGCATAACAAGGCTCCCAGTTCTCCATGGCCTGTCCTGCCTTTCTGGATTTTACACTTTTTTCAGATGGCCCTTTTGACCGGGGGGAAGTGAGACTTCATTGTAGTGCAGATTTCCTTTGCAAGCTTGCTTGGTTGGCCAAAAAGGGCGTATGCGTTTTTTCCTGAATATATTCAGGAAAAAACGCATACGCCCTTTTTGGCCAAGTGCATCATTGTGGACGTTCTGCCTCTTTTCCTATGCTTTCAATGCAATTCCAGTCTACCTCCTGAAATCGGTTTCCTGCAATTCTGCCCCGCTTTCAAGTCCTCTTGGCAGCCTTACTTCAGTATATTTTTGGACGATAGCTGTCATTTATAACTCTGCAGGTTTGTGAATTACAGTGCCCCTGAGCTCCTTTCTTCAACTCGCTTTCTTGTGAGCTGGCCGCAACACCGCAGGATGGCTTCAGGCCCTAATCTGGTTCCGGCACGGCACGCTGAGCCTTTGGTTAATTTCCTCTTCCTGGTGGGAAATGAGAGTTAAATTTGCCCGTCCAGACACCTCCAGCTAGTCTCTCATTGGTTCTCGCTATTCCTGTTCATCTTCCGCAGAAATTGCAAACTGGGCCAAACAGGAGGTTAAAGGGACTGACTCTCCAAGTGGGGAGAGTGTTAGTAAAGCGTCTGGAATGTTGCACCCGAGTACCAGGGTACGGAAAACTGAGACATATTTGAACACGTCTCCCGATTCACATGGTTGATCATACTCTGGGTTCCACATGCATGTTTTAGCTGAAGGAAGAATACCTTAAACCTGGAGTAGTTGAGACCCGTGGAATGGGTACCATGCAATATGACTTCAAAGGGTCTTCATTTGCTCACCGAACCTCTCCAATCCTATCACTGCTGCGTTTATGCCCCTGTACACACTCTTGATTCTCTTTTGGAGACATAGCAATCCATAGGTTTTAAGATACTTACTAGTCAGGTACATTCTTAGGCGTTTAATATGGGTGTTGAGTCCATTTCGTTGAGCAAGGAGTAGCTCTTGTCTATTCCATATTTGGCTTAAGGAACTTTATCTGTGCTCATTTCAATCTCTGGTTTTATGCAGCACCCCAACTCACCTTTCCCCTTAAGCAAGCATAAGTTGGTTTTCTAAATTTGAGACCCTGTTCTGTTCTGGAATTCAGTTCCTGTGTAGCCAAGTTTACATTCCGTGTATTAGTGATATCTTATGATGTTTCTTTTTCTGTGTGACTTATTTCAGTTAGAATCATCGTACCTGAATCCACTCATTATGCTGCTACGGGCCTGATGACATAGATTTCATTGCTGAGTGATACTGCATTGTACGTAAGTACCACAAGTTCTTTATCCATTTTTCACTTTCTGTGATATTGAACTTGTACTGTAAACGAGGTTCTTGTAAACAGAGGCGTCCCAAACTTTGGGGTGGCTGTGTCTTTTTGATTTTAATTTCCCTAAGCTATAGGACCATAAGTGGAAGTGCCCTAGGCTCTGTTGCTTTGTTTTTTAGATGTTTCAGGAAACACCATACACTTCTCCCGAGTGTCTGTTGGCAATTTACATCCCGCCCATCAGCATAACAAGGCTCCCAGTTCTCCATGGCCTGTCCTGCCTTTCTGGATTTTACACTTTTTTCAGATGGCCCTTTTGACCGGGGGGAAGTGAGACTTCATTGTAGTGCAGATTTCCTTTGCAAGCTTGCTTGGTTGGCCAAAAAGGGCGTATGCGTTTTTTCCTGAATATATTCAGGAAAAAACGCATACGCCCTTTTTGGCCAAGTGCATCATTGTGGACGTTCTGCCTCTTTTCCTATGCTTTCAATGCAATTCCAGTCTACCTCCTGAAATCGGTTTCCTGCAATTCTGCCCCGCTTTCAAGTCCTCTTGGCAGCCTTACTTCAGTATATTTTTGGACGATAGCTGTCATTTATAACTCTGCAGGTTTGTGAATTACAGTGCCCCTGAGCTCCTTTCTTCAACTCGCTTTCTTGTGAGCTGGCCGCAACACCGCAGGATGGCTTCAGGCCCTAATCTGGTTCCGGCACGGCACGCTGAGCCTTTGGTTAATTCCTCTTCCTGGTGGGAAATGAGAGTTAAATTTGCCCGTCCAGACACCTCCAGCTAGTCTCTCATTGGTTCTCGCTATTCCTGTTCATCTTCCGCAGAAATTGCAAACTGGGCCAAACAGGAGGTTAAAGGGACTGACTCTCCAAGTCGGGAGAGTGTTAGTAAAGCGTCTGGAATGTTGCACCCGAGTACCAGGGTACGAAAACTGAGACATATTTGAACACGTCTCCTGATCACATGGTTGATCATACTCTGGGTTCCACATGCATGTTTTAGCTGAAGGAAGAATACCTTAAACCTGGGTAGTTGAGACCCGTGGAATGGGTACCATGCAATATGACTTCAAAGGGTCTTCATTTGCTCACCGAACCTCTCCAATCCTATCACTGCTGCGTTTATGCCCCTGTACACATGCTTGATTCTCTTTCGGAGACATAGCAATCCATAGGTTTTAAGATACTTACTAGTCAGGTACATTCTTAGGCGTTTAATATGCGGTGTTGAGTCCATTTCGTTGAGCAAGGAGTAGCTCTTGTCTATTCCATATTTGGCTTAAGGAACTTTATCTGTGCTCATTTCAATCTCTGGTTTTATGCAGCACCCCAACTCACCTTTCCCCTTAAGCAAGCATAAGTTGGTTTTCTAAATTTGAGACCCTGTTCTGTTTTGGAATTCAGTTCCTGTGTAGCCAAGTTTACATTCCGTGTATTAGTGATATCTTATGATGTTTCTTTTTCTGTGTGACTTATTTCAGTTAGAATCATCGTACCTGAATCCACTCATTATGCTGCTACGGGCCTGATGACATAGATTTCATTGCTGAGTGATACTGCATTGTACGTAAGTACCACAAGTTCTTTATCCATTTTTCACTTTCTGTGATATTGAACTTGTACGGTAAACGAGGTTCTTGTAAACAGAGGCGTCCCAAACTTTGGGGTGGCTGTGTCTTTTTGATTTTAATTTCCCTAAGCTATAGGACCATAAGTGGAAGTGCCCTAGGCTCTGTTGCTTTGTTTTTTAGATGTTTCAGGAAACACCATACACTTCTCCCGAGTGTCTGTTGGCAATTTACATCCCGCCCATCAGCATAACAAGGCTCCCAGTTCTCCATGGCCTGTCCTGCCTTTCTGGATTTTACACTTTTTTCAGATGGCCCTTTTGACCGGGGGGAAGTGAGACTTCATTGTAGTGCAGATTTCCTTTGCAAGCTTGCTTGGTTGGCCAAAAAGGGCGTATGCGTTTTTTCCTGAATATATTCAGGAAAAAACGCATACGCCCTTTTTGGCCAAGTGCATCATTGTGGACGTTCTGCCTCTTTTCCTATGCTTTCAATGCAATTCCAGTCTACCTCCTGAAATCGGTTTCCTGCAATTCTGCCCCGCTTTCAAGTCCTCTTGGCAGCCTTACTTCAGTATATTTTTGGACGATAGCTGTCATTTATAACTCTGCAGGTTTGTGAATTACAGTGCCCCTGAGCTCCTTTCTTCAACTCGCTTTCTTGTGAGCTGGCCGCAACACCGCAGGATGGCTTCAGGCCCTAATCTGGTTCCGGCACGGCACGCTGAGCCTTTGGTTAATTTCCTCTTCCTGGTGGGAAATGAGAGTTAAATTTGCCCGTCCAGACACCTCCAGCTAGTCTCTCATTGGTTCTCGCTATTCCTGTTCATCTTCCGCAGAAATTGCAAACTGGGCCAAACAGGAGGTTAAAGGGACTGACTCTCCAAGTGGGGAGAGTGTTAGTAAAGCGTCTGGAATGTTGCACCCGAGTACCAGGGTACGAAAACTGAGACATATTTGAACACGTCTCCCGATCACATGGTTGATCATACTCTGGGTTCCACATGCATGTTTTAGCTGAAGGAAGAATACCTTAAACCTGGAGTAGTTGAGACCCGTGGAATGGGTACCATGCAATATGACTTCAAAGGGTCTTCATTTGCTCACCGAACCTCTCCAATCCTATCACTGCTGCGTTTATGCCCCTGTACACATGCTTGATTCTCTTTCGGAGACATAGCAATCCATAGGTTTTAAGATACTTACTAGTCAGGTACATTCTTAGGCGTTTAATATGCGGTGTTGAGTCCATTTCGTTGAGCAAGGAGTAGCTCTTGTCTATTCCATATTTGGCTTAAGGAACTTTATCTGTGCTCATTTCAATCTCTGGTTTTATGCAGCACCCCAACTCACCTTTCCCCTTAAGCAAGCATAAGTTGGTTTTCTAAATTTGAGACCCTGTTCTGTTCTGTAATTCAGTTCCTGTGTAGCCAAGTTTACATTCCGTGTATTAGTGATATCTTATGATGTTTCTTTTTCTGTGTGACTTATTTCAGTTAGAATCATCGTACCTGAATCCACTCATTATGCTGCTACGGGCCTGATGACATAGATTTCATTGCTGAGTGATACTGCATTGTACGTAAGTACCACAAGTTCTTTATCCATTTTTCACTTTCTGTGATATTGAACTTGTACGGTAAACGAGGTTCTTGTAAACAGAGGCGTCCCAAACTTTGGGGTGGCTGTGTCTTTTTGATTTTAATTTCCCTAAGCTATAGGACCATAAGTGGAAGTGCCCTAGGCTCTGTTGCTTTGTTTTTTAGATGTTTCAGGAAACACCATACACTTCTCCCGAGTGTCTGTTGGCAATTTACATCCCGCCCATCAGCATAACAAGGCTCCCAGTTCTCCATGGCCTGTCCTGCCTTTCTGGATTTTACACTTTTTTCAGATGGCCCTTTTGACCGGGGGGAAGTGAGACTTCATTGTAGTGCAGATTTCCTTTGCAAGCTTGCTTGGTTGGCCAAAAAGGGCGTATGCGTTTTTTCCTGAATATATTCAGGAAAAAACGCATACGCCCTTTTTGGCCAAGTGCATCATTGTGGACGTTCTGCCTCTTTTCCTATGCTTTCAATGCAATTCCAGTCTACCTCCTGAAATCGGTTTCCTGCAATTCTGCCCCGCTTTCAAGTCCTCTTGGCAGCCTTACTTCAGTATATTTTTGGACGATAGCTGTCATTTATAACTCTGCAGGTTTGTGAATTACAGTGCCCCTGAGCTCCTTTCTTCAACTCGCTTTCTTGTGAGCTGGCCGCAACACCGCAGGATGGCTTCAGGCCCTAATCTGGTTCCGGCACGGCACGCTGAGCCTTTGGTTAATTCCTCTTCCTGGTGGGAAATGAGAGTTAAATTTGCCCGTCCAGACACCTCCAGCTAGTCTCTCATTGGTTCTCGCTATTCCTGTTCATCTTCCGCAGAAATTGCAAACTGGGCCAAACAGGAGGTTAAAGGGACTGACTCTCCAAGTGGGGAGAGTGTTAGTAAAGCGTCTGGAATGTTGCACCCGAGTACCAGGGTACGAAAACTGAGACATATTTGAACACGTCTCCCATTCACATGGTTGATCATACTCTGGGTTCCACATGCATGTTTTAGCTGAAGGAAGAATACCTTAAACCTGGAGTAGTTGAACCCGTGGAATGGGTACCATGCAATATGACTTCAAAGGGTCTTCATTTGCTCACCGAACCTCTCCAATCCTATCACTGCTGCGTTTATGCCCCTGTACACATGCTTGATTCTCTTTCGGAGACATAGCAATCCATAGGTTTTAAGATACTTACTAGTCAGGTACATTCTTAGGCGTTTAATATGCGGTGTTGAGTCCATTTCGTTGAGCAAGGAGTAGCTCTTGTCTATTCCATATTTGGCTTAAGGAACTTTATCTGTGCTCATTTCAATCTCTGGTTTTATGCAGCACCCCAACTCACCTTTCCCCTTAAGCAAGCATAAGTTGGTTTTCTAAATTTGAGACCCTGTTCTGTTTTGGAATTCAGTTCCTGTGTAGCCAAGTTTACATTCCGTGTATTAGTGATATCTTATGATGTTTCTTTTTCTGTGTGACTTATTTCAGTTAGAATCATCGTACCTGAATCCACTCATTATGCTGCTACGGGCCTGATGACATAGATTTCATTGCTGAGTGATACTGCATTGTACGTAAGTACCACAAGTTCTTTATCCATTTTTCACTTTCTGTGATATTGAACTTGTACGGTAAACGAGGTTCTTGTAAACAGAGGCGTCCCAAACTTTGGGGTGGCTGTGTCTTTTTGATTTTAATTTCCCTAAGCTATAGGACCATAAGTGGAAGTGCCCTAGGCTCTGTTGCTTTGTTTTTTAGATGTTTCAGGAAACACCATACACTTCTCCCGAGTGTCTGTTGGCAATTTACATCCCGCCCATCAGCATAACAAGGCTCCCAGTTCTCCATGGCCTGTCCTGCCTTTCTGGATTTTACACTTTTTTCAGATGGCCCTTTTGACCGGGGGGAAGTGAGACTTCATTGTAGTGCAGATTTCCTTTGCAAGCTTGCTTGGTTGGCCAAAAAGGGCGTATGCGTTTTTTCCTGAATATATTCAGGAAAAAACGCATACGCCCTTTTTGGCCAAGTGCATCATTGTGGACGTTCTGCCTCTTTTCCTATGCTTTCAATGCAATTCCAGTCTACCTCCTGAAATCGGTTTCCTGCAATTCTGCCCCGCTTTCAAGTCCTCTTGGCAGCCTTACTTCAGTATATTTTTGGACGATAGCTGTCATTTATAACTCTGCAGGTTTGTGAATTACAGTGCCCCTGAGCTCCTTTCTTCAACTCGCTTTCTTGTGAGCTGGCCGCAACACCGCAGGATGGCTTCAGGCCCTAATCTGGTTCCGGCACGGCACGCTGAGCCTTTGGTTATTTCCTCTTCCTGGTGGGAAATGAGAGTTAAATTTGCCCGTCCAGACACCTCCAGCTAGTCTCTCATTGGTTCTCGCTATTCCTGTTCATCTTCCGCAGAAATTGCAAACTGGGCCAAACAGGAGGTTAAAGGCGCTGACTCTCCAAGTGGGGAGAGTGTTAGTAAAGCGTCTGGAATGTTGCACCCGAGTACCAGGGTACGAAAACTGAGACATATTTGAACACGTCTCCCGATCACATGGTTGATCATACTCTAGGTTCCACATGCATGTTTTAGCTGAAGGAAGAATACCTTAAACCTTGAGAGTTGAGACCCGTGGAATGGGTACCATGCAATATGACTTCAAAGGGTCTTCATTTGCTCACCGAACCTCTCCAATCCTATCACTGCTGCGTTTATGCCCCTGTACACATGCTTGATTCTCTTTCGGAGACATAGCAATCCATAGGTTTTAAGATACTTACTAGTCAGGTACATTCTTAGGCGTTTAATATGCGGTGTTGAGTCCATTTCGTTGAGCAAGGAGTAGCTCTTGTCTATTCCATATTTGGCTTAAGGAACTTTATCTGTGCTCATTTCAATCTCTGGTTTTATGCAGCACCCCAACTCACCTTTCCCCTTAAGCAAGCATAAGTTGGTTTTCTAAATTTGAGACCCTGTTCTGTTTTGGAATTCAGTTCCTGTGTAGCCAAGTTTACATTCCGTGTATTAGTGATATCTTATGATGTTTCTTTTTCTGTGTGACTTATTTCAGTTAGAATCATCGTACCTGAATCCACTCATTATGCTGCTACGGGCCTGATGACATAGATTTCATTGCTGAGTGATACTGCATTGTACGTAAGTACCACAAGTTCTTTATCCATTTTTCACTTTCTGTGATATTGAACTTGTACGGTAAACGAGGTTCTTGTAAACAGAGGCGTCCCAAACTTTGGGGTGGCTGTGTCTTTTTGATTTTAATTTCCCTAAGCTATAGGACCATAAGTGGAAGTGCCCTAGGCTCTGTTGCTTTGTTTTTTAGATGTTTCAGGAAACACCATACACTTCTCCCGAGTGTCTGTTGGCAATTTACATCCCGCCCATCAGCATAACAAGGCTCCCAGTTCTCCATGGCCTGTCCTGCCTTTCTGGATTTTACACTTTTTTCAGATGGCCCTTTTGACCGGGGGGAAGTGAGACTTCATTGTAGTGCAGATTTCCTTTGCAAGCTTGCTTGGTTGGCCAAAAAGGGCGTATGCGTTTTTTCCTGAATATATTCAGGAAAAAACGCATACGCCCTTTTTGGCCAAGTGCATCATTGTGGACGTTCTGCCTCTTTTCCTATGCTTTCAATGCAATTCCAGTCTACCTCCTGAAATCGGTTTCCTGCAATTCTGCCCCGCTTTCAAGTCCTCTTGGCAGCCTTACTTCAGTATATTTTTGGACGATAGCTGTCATTTATAACTCTGCAGGTTTGTGAATTACAGTGCCCCTGAGCTCCTTTCTTCAACTCGCTTTCTTGTGAGCTGGCCGCAACACCGCAGGATGGCTTCAGGCCCTAATCTGGTTCCGGCACGGCACGCTGAGCCTTTGGTTAATTTCCTCTTCCTGGTGGGAAATGAGAGTTAAATTTGCCCGTCCAGACACCTCCAGCTAGTCTCTCATTGGTTCTCGCTATTCCTGTTCATCTTCCGCAGAAATTGCAAACTGGGCCAAACAGGAGGTTAAAGGGACTGACTCTCCAAGTGGGGAGAGTGTTAGTAAAGCGTCTGGAATGTTGCACCCGAGTACCAGGGTAGGAAAACTGAGACATATTTGAACACGTCTCCCGATCACATGGTTGATCATACTCTGGGTTCCACATGCATGTTTTAGCTGAAGGAAGAATACCTTAAACCTGGAGTAGTTGAGACCCGTGGAATGGGTACCATGCAATATGACTTCAAAGGGTCTTCATTTGCTCACCGAACCTCTCCAATCCTATCACTGCTGCGTTTATGCCCCTGTACACATGCTTGATTCTCTTTCGGAGACATAGCAATCCATAGGTTTTAAGATACTTACTAGTCAGGTACATTCTTAGGCGTTTAATATGCGGTGTTGAGTCCATTTCGTTGAGCAAGGAGTAGCTCTTGTCTATTCCATATTTGGCTTAAGGAACTTTATCTGTGCTCATTTCAATCTCTGGTTTTATGCAGCACCCCAACTCACCTTTCCCCTTAAGCAAGCATAAGTTGGTTTTCTAAATTTGAGACCCTGTTCTGTTTTGGAATTCAGTTCCTGTGTAGCCAAGTTTACATTCCGTGTATTAGTGATATCTTATGATGTTTCTTTTTCTGTGTGACTTATTTCAGTTAGAATCATCGTACCTGAATCCACTCATTATGCTGCTACGGGCCTGATGACATAGATTTCATTGCTGAGTGATACTGCATTGTACGTAAGTACCACAAGTTCTTTATCCATTTTTCACTTTCTGTGATATTGAACTTGTACGGTAAACGAGGTTCTTGTAAACAGAGGCGTCCCAAACTTTGGGGTGGCTGTGTCTTTTTGATTTTAATTTCCCTAAGCTATAGGACCATAAGTGGAAGTGCCCTAGGCTCTGTTGCTTTGTTTTTTAGATGTTTCAGGAAACACCATACACTTCTCCCGAGTGTCTGTTGGCAATTTACATCCCGCCCATCAGCATAACAAGGCTCCCAGTTCTCCATGGCCTGTCCTGCCTTTCTGGATTTTACACTTTTTTCAGATGGCCCTTTTGACCGGGGGGAAGTGAGACTTCATTGTAGTGCAGATTTCCTTTGCAAGCTTGCTTGGTTGGCCAAAAAGGGCGTATGCGTTTTTTCCTGAATATATTCAGGAAAAAACGCATACGCCCTTTTTGGCCAAGTGCATCATTGTGGACGTTCTGCCTCTTTTCCTATGCTTTCAATGCAATTCCAGTCTACCTCCTGAAATCGGTTTCCTGCAATTCTGCCCCGCTTTCAAGTCCTCTTGGCAGCCTTACTTCAGTATATTTTTGGACGATAGCTGTCATTTATAACTCTGCAGGTTTGTGAATTACAGTGCCCCTGAGCTCCTTTCTTCAACTCGCTTTCTTGTGAGCTGGCCGCAACACCGCAGGATGGCTTCAGGCCCTAATCTGGTTCCGGCACGGCACGCTGAGCCTTTGGTTAATTCCTCTTCCTGGTGGGAAATGAGAGTTAAATTTGCCCGTCCAGACACCTCCAGCTAGTCTCTCATTGGTTCTCGCTATTCCTGTTCATCTTCCGCAGAAATTGCAAACTGGGCCAAACAGGAGGTTAAAGGGACTGACTCTCCAAGTGGGGAGAGTGTGAGAGTGTAAAGACGGGGAGGGGGGGGAAAAACGAGTGATATGGTTGTGATGTGGCACAGGGTAATTACTGGTGGGTCACGGGAAACATAGGGGAAACCTGAACCGGTACCTGGGTAGTTATTATCACACGGGAGGGTGGGGGGGACATGGCTTCAAAAGGTCTCCATACGAAAACCTCTTTTGGGGGGCCAGGTCCATGGGTTTGAATTTTTTCAATTTGCTGGGCTCTACTTATGCTAGGTTCTGCCCCTAAGGTTTTTAAGGGGGGGTTGAGTCATGGGAATATTTTAGGGGTAAGGTTCTAGTTGGGGCTTAAGGGACTGTCTGGGGTTTATTGGGTGTTGAGGGTTTTCCGTTCTAGCAGGGATTTGGGTTAAAATCAGCAAGCCTGAGTTTTTCTTCTTTGGTTTTATGGCTCATAGTTGGGTTTGCTCTTTGGCAATTTTTTACTTCCGTTATATTAGGTGTATCTTAAATTTTTTTTTACGTGTGGCTTGGGTTTTTTTTATGGTCATTATCATCTGTAAGGATGGTTTAAAGGGGCTATGGTGGATGGACATAGATTGTTAATTTAGTTATCATTCGTGAATCCACTCATTCTTTGACTGGGGTTTTCACTTCTGGGATGGATGGCTTGTAAACAGAGCCGTAAGTAGCTGTGTCTTTGGGTGTTTTAATTTTAAGTTAATAGGGGGGGGGAAAGGGCCATGGGGAAGGGGATCTGGGGGTGGTCTGTTCTGTGGGAGGACACGGGTCAGGATCAGGCCAGGGGGTTGATGTTTTGGGGGTTTTTCTTTCTAATTTTAGGGGCACAATAAGGGGGCTCTGGGTGGCTTTGGATTGGGGGGAAAACAAGGCCCGGGGGGGGCAGAGACTTTTTTGTAGGAAGGCTTTTCTGGGGGGGGGGGGGGGGGGTTTAGGGGGCCTTTTTGACGGGGGGGGGGATACCAAAAAGGGCATATGGGGGGTTCGAGGGTATATTCAGGAAAAATGGCGTTTTTTTTGCCTAAAATTCATTCAAAAAAAACGTTTTGGGGGGGCAAATTCATTTGGCTTTTTTTCCATTTTCCTCTCCTCTGAAATATTTTTTTTGGCAATTCTTCCCCAGCCTTAAGTCCTCCTGGGGGTTCGGCGGCAGCATTATTTGGGGGCTCTGGGGGTTGTTTTATGCTATTTTTTGGCGATTTTTGTCATCCCTGGCTCTTTTCTTGTCGGTGCTCTTGCCCCTCAGGGCCTTTCAGGCAGCGGAGGCTTCGGCCCTGGCAGCTTTGCCTTTGGGCGCAGGCCCTCAGGGGGGGGGCTCGCCCTAATCTGGTGGATGGGGGTTTGGAGCCTCTTCCTATTGGGTCTCTGGTGGGGAATTGGTTCCCCATTCCTGTCCATCTCTCGCAGAAATTTGGCTGTGGTCTTCCGCATTCCTAGGGGGAATGGGAGGTGTTCTCCAAGTGGGGAGAGTGTTAGTAAAGCGTCTGGAATGTTGCACCCGAGTACCAGGGGAGGAAAACTGAGACATATTTGAACACGTCTCCCGTTCACATGGTTGATCATACTCTGGGTTCCACATGCATGTTTTAGCTGAAGGAAGAATACCTTAAACCTGGAGAGTTGAGACCCGTGGAATGGGTACCATGCAATATGACTTCAAAGGGTCTTCATTTGCTCACCGAACCTCTCCAATCCTATCACTGCTGCGTTTATGCCCCTGTACACATGCTTGATTCTCTTTCGGAGACATAGCAATCCATAGGTTTTAAGATACTTACTAGTCAGGTACATTCTTAGGCGTTTAATATGGGGTGTTGAGTCCATTTCGTTGAGCAAGGAGTAGCTCTTGTCTATTCCATATTTGGCTTAAGGAACTTTATCTGTGCTCATTTCAATCTCTGGTTTTATGCAGCACCCCAACTCACCTTTCCCCTTAAGCAAGCATAAGTTGGTTTTCTAAATTTGAGACCCTGTTCTGTTTTGGAATTCAGTTCCTGTGTAGCCAAGTTTACATTCCGTGTATTAGTGATATCTTATGATGTTTCTTTTTCTGTGTGACTTATTTCAGTTAGAATCATCGTACCTGAATCCACTCATTATGCTGCTACGGGCCTGATGACATAGATTTCATTGCTGAGTGATACTGCATTGTACGTAAGTACCACAAGTTCTTTATCCATTTTTCACTTTCTGTGATATTGAACTTGTACGGTAAACGAGGTTCTTGTAAACAGAGGCGTCCCAAACTTTGGGGTGGCTGTGTCTTTTTGATTTTAATTTCCCTAAGCTATAGGACCATAAGTGGAAGTGCCCTAGGCTCTGTTGCTTTGTTTTTTAGATGTTTCAGGAAACACCATACACTTCTCCCGAGTGTCTGTTGGCAATTTACATCCCGCCCATCAGCATAACAAGGCTCCCAGTTCTCCATGGCCTGTCCTGCCTTTCTGGATTTTACACTTTTTTCAGATGGCCCTTTTGACCGGGGGGAAGTGAGACTTCATTGTAGTGCAGATTTCCTTTGCAAGCTTGCTTGGTTGGCCAAAAAGGGCGTATGCGTTTTTTCCTGAATATATTCAGGAAAAAACGCATACGCCCTTTTTGGCCAAGTGCATCATTGTGGACGTTCTGCCTCTTTTCCTATGCTTTCAATGCAATTCCAGTCTACCTCCTGAAATCGGTTTCCTGCAATTCTGCCCCGCTTTCAAGTCCTCTTGGCAGCCTTACTTCAGTATATTTTTGGACGATAGCTGTCATTTATAACTCTGCAGGTTTGTGAATTACAGTGCCCCTGAGCTCCTTTCTTCAACTCGCTTTCTTGTGAGCTGGCCGCAACACCGCAGGATGGCTTCAGGCCCTAATCTGGTTCCGGCACGGCACGCTGAGCCTTTGGTTAATTCCTCTTCCTGGTGGGAAATGAGAGTTAAATTTGCCCGTCCAGACACCTCCAGCTAGTCTCTCATTGGTTCTCGCTATTCCTGTTCATCTTCCGCAGAAATTGCAAACTGGGCCAAACAGGAGGTTAAAGGCACTGACTCTCCAAGTGGGGAGAGTGTTAGTAAAGCGTCTGGAATGTTGCACCCGAGTACCAGGGTAGGAAAACTGAGACATATTTGAACACGTCTCCCATTCACATGGTTGATCATACTCTGGGTTCCACATGCATGTTTTAGCTGAAGGAAGAATACCTTAAACCTGGAGAGTTGAGACCCGTGGAATGGGTACCATGCAATATGACTTCAAAGGGTCTTCATTTGCTCACCGAACCTCTCCAATCCTATCACTGCTGCGTTTATGCCCCTGTACACATGCTTGATTCTCTTTCGGAGACATAGCAATCCATAGGTTTTAAGATACTTACTAGTCAGGTACATTCTTAGGCGTTTAATATGCGGTGTTGAGTCCATTTCGTTGAGCAAGGAGTAGCTCTTGTCTATTCCATATTTGGCTTAAGGAACTTTATCTGTGCTCATTTCAATCTCTGGTTTTATGCAGCACCCCAACTCACCTTTCCCCTTAAGCAAGCATAAGTTGGTTTTCTAAATTTGAGACCCTGTTCTGTTTTGGAATTCAGTTCCTGTGTAGCCAAGTTTACATTCCGTGTATTAGTGATATCTTATGATGTTTCTTTTTCTGTGTGACTTATTTCAGTTAGAATCATCGTACCTGAATCCACTCATTATGCTGCTACGGGCCTGATGACATAGATTTCATTGCTGAGTGATACTGCATTGTACGTAAGTACCACAAGTTCTTTATCCATTTTTCACTTTCTGTGATATTGAACTTGTACGGTAAACGAGGTTCTTGTAAACAGAGGCGTCCCAAACTTTGGGGTGGCTGTGTCTTTTTGATTTTAATTTCCCTAAGCTATAGGACCATAAGTGGAAGTGCCCTAGGCTCTGTTGCTTTGTTTTTTAGATGTTTCAGGAAACACCATACACTTCTCCCGAGTGTCTGTTGGCAATTTACATCCCGCCCATCAGCATAACAAGGCTCCCAGTTCTCCATGGCCTGTCCTGCCTTTCTGGATTTTACACTTTTTTCAGATGGCCCTTTTGACCGGGGGGAAGTGAGACTTCATTGTAGTGCAGATTTCCTTTGCAAGCTTGCTTGGTTGGCCAAAAAGGGCGTATGCGTTTTTTCCTGAATATATTCAGGAAAAAACGCATACGCCCTTTTTGGCCAAGTGCATCATTGTGGACGTTCTGCCTCTTTTCCTATGCTTTCAATGCAATTCCAGTCTACCTCCTGAAATCGGTTTCCTGCAATTCTGCCCCGCTTTCAAGTCCTCTTGGCAGCCTTACTTCAGTATATTTTTGGACGATAGCTGTCATTTATAACTCTGCAGGTTTGTGAATTACAGTGCCCCTGAGCTCCTTTCTTCAACTCGCTTTCTTGTGAGCTGGCCGCAACACCGCAGGATGGCTTCAGGCCCTAATCTGGTTCCGGCACGGCACGCTGAGCCTTTGGTTAATTCCTCTTCCTGGTGGGAAATGAGAGTTAAATTTGCCCGTCCAGACACCTCCAGCTAGTCTCTCATTGGTTCTCGCTATTCCTGTTCATCTTCCGCAGAAATTGCAAACTGGGCCAAACAGGAGGTTAAAGGGACTGACTCTCCAAGTCGGGAGAGTGTTAGTAAAGCGTCTGGAATGTTGCACCCGAGTACCAGGGTACGAAAACTGAGACATATTTGAACACGTCTCCCGATCACATGGTTGATCATACTCTGGGTTCCACATGCATGTTTTAGCTGAAGGAAGAATACCTTAAACCTGGAGTAGTTGAGAACCCGTGGAATGGGTACCATGCAATATGACTTCAAAGGGTCTTCATTTGCTCACCGAACCTCTCCAATCCTATCACTGCTGCGTTTATGCCCCTGTACACATGCTTGATTCTCTTTCGGAGACATAGCAATCCATAGGTTTTAAGATACTTACTAGTCAGGTACATTCTTAGGCGTTTAATATGCGGTGTTGAGTCCATTTCGTTGAGCAAGGAGTAGCTCTTGTCTATTCCATATTTGGCTTAAGGAACTTTATCTGTGCTCATTTCAATCTCTGGTTTTATGCAGCACCCCAACTCACCTTTCCCCTTAAGCAAGCATAAGTTGGTTTTCTAAATTTGAGACCCTGTTCTGTTTTGGAATTCAGTTCCTGTGTAGCCAAGTTTACATTCCGTGTATTAGTGATATCTTATGATGTTTCTTTTTCTGTGTGACTTATTTCAGTTAGAATCATCGTACCTGAATCCACTCATTATGCTGCTACGGGCCTGATGACATAGATTTCATTGCTGAGTGATACTGCATTGTACGTAAGTACCACAAGTTCTTTATCCATTTTTCACTTTCTGTGATATTGAACTTGTACTGTAAACGAGGTTCTTGTAAACAGAGGCGTCCCAAACTTTGGGGTGGCTGTGTCTTTTTGATTTTAATTTCCCTAAGCTATAGGACCATAAGTGGAAGTGCCCTAGGCTCTGTTGCTTTGTTTTTTAGATGTTTCAGGAAACACCATACACTTCTCCCGAGTGTCTGTTGGCAATTTACATCCCGCCCATCAGCATAACAAGGCTCCCAGTTCTCCATGGCCTGTCCTGCCTTTCTGGATTTTACACTTTTTTCAGATGGCCCTTTTGACCGGGGGGAAGTGAGACTTCATTGTAGTGCAGATTTCCTTTGCAAGCTTGCTTGGTTGGCCAAAAAGGGCGTATGCGTTTTTTCCTGAATATATTCAGGAAAAAACGCATACGCCCTTTTTGGCCAAGTGCATCATTGTGGACGTTCTGCCTCTTTTCCTATGCTTTCAATGCAATTCCAGTCTACCTCCTGAAATCGGTTTCCTGCAATTCTGCCCCGCTTTCAAGTCCTCTTGGCAGCCTTACTTCAGTATATTTTTGGACGATAGCTGTCATTTATAACTCTGCAGGTTTGTGAATTACAGTGCCCCTGAGCTCCTTTCTTCAACTCGCTTTCTTGTGAGCTGGCCGCAACACCGCAGGATGGCTTCAGGCCCTAATCTGGTTCCGGCACGGCACGCTGAGCCTTTGGTTATTTCCTCTTCCTGGTGGGAAATGAGAGTTAAATTTGCCCGTCCAGACACCTCCAGCTAGTCTCTCATTGGTTCTCGCTATTCCTGTTCATCTTCCGCAGAAATTGCAAACTGGGCCAAACAGGAGGTTAAAGGCGCTGACTCTCCAAGTGGGGAGAGTGTTAGTAAAGCGTCTGGAATGTTGCACCCGAGTACCAGGGGAGGAAAACTGAGACA
The DNA here is from genome assembly GCF_011762595.2 of Tursiops truncatus. Lineage (NCBI taxonomy): Eukaryota > Metazoa > Chordata > Mammalia > Artiodactyla > Delphinidae > Tursiops > Tursiops truncatus. The sequence goes on along the minus strand of NC_047037.1, from coordinate 43,774 downwards.
TATTTGAACACGTCTCCCGTTCACACGGTTGATCATACTCTGGGTTCCACATGCATGTTTTAGCTGAAGGAAGAATACCTTAAACCTGGAGAGTTGAGACCCGTGGAATGGGTACCATGCAATATGACTTCAAAGGGTCTTCATTTGCTCACCGAACCTCTCCAATCCTATCACTGCTGCGTTTATGCCCCTGTACACACGCTTGATTCTCTTTTGGAGACATAGCAATCCATAGGTTTTAAGATACTTACTAGTCAGGTACATTCTTAGGCGTTTAATATGGGGTGTTGAGTCCATTTCGTTGAGCAAGGAGTAGCTCTTGTCTATTCCATATTTGGCTTAAGGAACTTTATCTGTGCTCATTTCAATCTCTGGTTTTATGCAGCACCCCAACTCACCTTTCCCCTTAAGCAAGCATAAGTTGGTTTTCTAAATTTGAGACCCTGTTCTGTTTTGGAATTCAGTTCCTGTGTAGCCAAGTTTACATTCCGTGTATTAGTGATATCTTATGATGTTTCTTTTTCTGTGTGACTTATTTCAGTTAGAATCATCGTACCTGAATCCACTCATTATGCTGCTACGGGCCTGATGACATAGATTTCATTGCTGAGTGATACTGCATTGTACGTAAGTACCACAAGTTCTTTATCCATTTTTCACTTTCTGTGATATTGAACTTGTACGGTAAACGAGGTTCTTGTAAACAGAGGCGTCCCAAACTTTGGGGTGGCTGTGTCTTTTTGATTTTAATTTCCCTAAGCTATAGGACCATAAGTGGAAGTGCCCTAGGCTCTGTTGCTTTGTTTTTTAGATGTTTCAGGAAACACCATACACTTCTCCCGAGTGTCTGTTGGCAATTTACATCCCGCCCATCAGCATAACAAGGCTCCCAGTTCTCCATGGCCTGTCCTGCCTTTCTGGATTTTACACTTTTTTCAGATGGCCCTTTTGACCGGGGGGAAGTGAGACTTCATTGTAGTGCAGATTTCCTTTGCAAGCTTGCTTGGTTGGCCAAAAAGGGCGTATGCGTTTTTTCCTGAATATATTCAGGAAAAAACGCATACGCCCTTTTTGGCCAAGTGCATCATTGTGGACGTTCTGCCTCTTTTCCTATGCTTTCAATGCAATTCCAGTCTACCTCCTGAAATCGGTTTCCTGCAATTCTGCCCCGCTTTCAAGTCCTCTTGGCAGCCTTACTTCAGTATATTTTTGGACGATAGCTGTCATTTATAACTCTGCAGGTTTGTGAATTACAGTGCCCCTGAGCTCCTTTCTTCAACTCGCTTTCTTGTGAGCTGGCCGCAACACCGCAGGATGGCTTCAGGCCCTAATCTGGTTCCGGCACGGCACGCTGAGCCTTTGCTAATTTCCTCTTCCTGGTGGGAAATGAGAGTTAAATTTGCCCGTCCAGACACCTCCAGCTAGTCTCTCATTGGTTCTCGCTATTCCTGTTCATCTTCCGCAGAAATTGCAAACTGGGCCAAACAGGAGGTTAAAGGGACTGACTCTCCAAGTGGGGAGAGTGTTAGTAAAGCGTCTGGAATGTTGCACCCGAGTACCAGGGTACGAAAACTGAGACATATTTGAACACGTCTCCCGATTCACATGGTTGATCATACTCTAGGTTCCACATGCATGTTTTAGCTGAAGGAAGAATACCTTAAACCTGGAGAGTTGAGACCCGTGGAATGGGTACCATGCAATATGACTTCAAAGGGTCTTCATTTGCTCACCGAACCTCTCCAATCCTATCACTGCTGCGTTTATGCCCCTGTACACACGCTTGATTCTCTTTTGGAGACATAGCAATCCATAGGTTTTAAGATACTTACTAGTCAGGTACATTCTTAGGCGTTTAATATGGGGTGTTGAGTCCATTTCGTTGAGCAAGGAGTAGCTCTTGTCTATTCCATATTTGGCTTAAGGAACTTTATCTGTGCTCATTTCAATCTCTGGTTTTATGCAGCACCCCAACTCACCTTTCCCCTTAAGCAAGCATAAGTTGGTTTTCTAAATTTGAGACCCTGTTCTGTTTTGGAATTCAGTTCCTGTGTAGCCAAGTTTACATTCCGTGTATTAGTGATATCTTATGATGTTTCTTTTTCTGTGTGACTTATTTCAGTTAGAATCATCGTACCTGAATCCACTCATTATGCTGCTACGGGCCTGATGACATAGATTTCATTGCTGAGTGATACTGCATTGTACGTAAGTACCACAAGTTCTTTATCCATTTTTCACTTTCTGTGATATTGAACTTGTACGGTAAACGAGGTTCTTGTAAACAGAGGCGTCCCAAACTTTGGGGTGGCTGTGTCTTTTTGATTTTAATTTCCCTAAGCTATAGGACCATAAGTGGAAGTGCCCTAGGCTCTGTTGCTTTGTTTTTTAGATGTTTCAGGAAACACCATACACTTCTCCCGAGTGTCTGTTGGCAATTTACATCCCGCCCATCAGCATAACAAGGCTCCCAGTTCTCCATGGCCTGTCCTGCCTTTCTGGATTTTACACTTTTTTCAGATGGCCCTTTTGACCGGGGGGAAGTGAGACTTCATTGTAGTGCAGATTTCCTTTGCAAGCTTGCTTGGTTGGCCAAAAAGGGCGTATGCGTTTTTTCCTGAATATATTCAGGAAAAAACGCATACGCCCTTTTTGGCCAAGTGCATCATTGTGGACGTTCTGCCTCTTTTCCTATGCTTTCAATGCAATTCCAGTCTACCTCCTGAAATCGGTTTCCTGCAATTCTGCCCCGCTTTCAAGTCCTCTTGGCAGCCTTACTTCAGTATATTTTTGGACGATAGCTGTCATTTATAACTCTGCAGGTTTGTGAATTACAGTGCCCCTGAGCTCCTTTCTTCAACTCGCTTTCTTGTGAGCTGGCCGCAACACCGCAGGATGGCTTCAGGCCCTAATCTGGTTCCGGCACGGCACGCTGAGCCTTTGGTTATTTCCTCTTCCTGGTGGGAAATGAGAGTTAAATTTGCCCGTCCAGACACCTCCAGCTAGTCTCTCATTGGTTCTCCCTATTCCTGTTCATCTTCCGCAGAAATTGCAAACTGGGCCAAACAGGAGGTTAAAGGCGCTGACTCTCCAAGTGGGGAGAGTGTTAGTAAAGCGTCTGGAATGTTGCACCCGAGTACCAGGGTAGGAAAACTGAGACATATTTGAACACGTCTCCCATTCACATGGTTGATCATACTCTGGGTTCCACATGCATGTTTTAGCTGAAGGAAGAATACCTTAAACCTGGAGAGTTGAGACCCGTGGAATGGGTACCATGCAATATGACTTCAAAGGGTCTT